>NW_022145612.1:30321256-30522160 GCF_000002235.5 Strongylocentrotus purpuratus | reverse complement strand
TTGAAATGCGTTGTAAATTCGTTTCATATTATTTCTTACACCAATGGCATGAGCATTACAATTATTTAGTTAATACATTCAATATGTCATTCTACTCACGAACCAGGTGAAGTACAATACTGATAATAATAATAATAATAATAAACCTGGATTCATACACCGCTTAATCCGAAAAATTGTCTCCGTAAGCGCTTTACAGATGCTATTATTTTCTAGGTCATCGGATCCATTCATACACACAATCTGCATCATCTTCATTCCCTGAGGAGTATTCCAACAATAAGGGTCACCGTGACGGCATAATTAAAGTAATTACTATCACAAAAGCTTTCATCATCCTATCAAAAGTACATGGTTACCTTGTCAGAAGAAATTCCTAATGCATTGCAGTCTGTATAGCTTTAACAAATCCAGGTTATATAGGGGCGCCGAATTATGAGCGCCATAAAGGAAACATTATGCTCATAGATGAATGAGTTATAAACCCAATTAGATACATCATAATAGAAGGGCTCTTCATTCATCATATAAGAAAACGCGAGAACCTCGTAACATTTACATCATTTTGTTTGGCCACATACATTAAATCAAAGGAGGTAATATAAAGATACCACATTCACAAGACCTTTAAAGGTACTATGTCCCATTTGCAGGCCAACAAAGTGGAAAGGTTAAATTCCAACGGCATTTGAAAGAAAATACTAATTTGGAACTTCCCTAAAAAAAAAAAGGGGGGGGGGCTTGAAAATGTCTTTAAGTGGGAAAATAGCGACTATTAGTTGTCGAATCGACTTAAGAGCTATAGAGCCAGTAAGTAATTTTCTGATTTTCAGACCATTGTACTGAATAGTCGTACGTTTTATGCTGCGCAAAGATTCAATCAGTTAGTGTCTGACAGTGAAGTCTAGCAAGTTAACGGATTTCCTTGCATAATTTGAATATTAGGACACTGCTAACGTTTAAATTTCACAGATAGGACATACATGACATATTCATAAGTCTTGCAAAGTTCTACAGAATTTGATGTTGGCTGCCTGCAAAAGGGACATAGTATCTTTAACACTTAAATTGTGCTTGTGCCCACAACGAGTGCGCTCTTTAAATCTAAAATATATTGATTAATATACCAACAGCCCTTTTTATTTACCACTTGTTCTCACCCGACCACAGCCGCATGAAATATTAAAAAAAAAAAAAAAATCATTTCAACACCATGCATATCCGATTGCACTGTTAAAAATGACATTCTTAAATTCCAATAATGTGAACAATTGGAAGTGACATAATCGTAATCAAGCTGATGGAAACTTTGTTTAGTTAAAGCTTATTCCTGACAAGAGAAGCGAAGATACTAGTTTTTTTCTTCAGCAGAGATCCTGGTGTTCCCACCTCTGCGACGTGTCCTTCGGAGAGTACAACAATCTGATCTGAATCCAGGATAGTTGACACACGATGCTGTTATACAATTTACAAAAGAGACATATAACCTGGTTAACGTACATTGAATAACAAAGTAGACGTTAAAGATTTAAAAAAAAAAAACATTTCTACCCTATACTGTTCTTTTTTTTCCCTTTCTTTTCTGTATATTTTTTTCTTCTCCTTCCAGCTACCCCATACTTCTCCTAATTTTCTTTATCTTTTTCTTTTTCTCTTCATTTTCGTATTCTTCTCCTCCTCCTCCTTCTTCTTCCCCCTCTTCTTCTTCAGCTTCTTCTTCTTCAGCTTCTTCCTCTCCTTCTTCTTCTACTCCATCTTCTCCTCCTCCTTTTCCTTCTCCTCCTTCTTCTTCTTTTTCTCCTCCTTAATCTTTTTCTTTTTTCTTACTACATCTTCTTCTTCTTCTTCTTTTTGTCCTTTTCTTCATCTTTCTCTTCTTCTATTAAAATTTCTTTCTTTGTCACTAAAGGTGAGACGTCACCAATTGGGAGTCCATTTATTGATGATGTACATAGATATGTTATTTAAATTATAAACCGATGAGTAATGTTATAGAACAGGTTTTAGAATAAAAGTCTCAAATTAATTAATTATGATCGTCGACGAATATCGTTGAATAAAGATACTTGTGTTACAGATCTTTTGATTTTTAAAAACTTACCGCAATCGTGATGACGGTTTCCTTATGGAAAGCAGTTGCGACGACTTCCTGTAGAATAGCATCCTGTGAATAAATATGGAATAAACATTGAATTGTTTCTACTGTCAAAGCAAAACACAACATATATTAAATGGATTGAAGAATAGGCACTTATAACGTAAATAAAGATGTAATGCCTTTTCATAGAACATTATCCCTTTGGAATATAGAAAATGTTTAACACGAAGGAAATCATTAAGGTTAGCAAGATAAGTTGATTAAAAAAGAAAGAGAAAAATAATGTCTAATGGAAAGTCATAACGATGGCAACATCAAGAAAACGTAAAAGTGGACTGCGGGGAATTAATAAAACAAATAAATTTACCGTGTGGACATCAATGGAGGCCGTTGCTTCATCCATTATCAAAATGCGAGTTTTTTTTAGTATAGCCCGAGCAAGGCAGAAGAGTTGTCTTTCACCCACACTGAAGTTATCTCCTCCTTCGTGTACCATCGAGTCTAGAGATTTGAATTCCCAGTTTAGCAAAAGGCAAAATAAAAAAACATGTTAGTTGTAGCAAAATAATCACATGCAAACTATTGTAGACATCCTTTCATAAAAGCCATGTTTCATAAAATGTAGCTCATAATTTCAAATCACTTCCTGTATACAGAGGAAATGTTGGTTTTTTATTTCATTTTTTGATACTTTTCAAAATCGAATTAAAGTTAATGCACCTTGATCATTTATAATTTTGTAAGAAGAAAATGAACCTACCGAGATTGTTTGGAAGATCTCTCACAAGCTCCTTGAGTTGGGCAACTTCCAATGCTTCCCATATCTCAGCATCTGATCGCCTTTCCTCAGGGTCCAAGTTGAATCTTCATTAGTCAGATAGAAGAATGATCAAGAGAATAAAGGCCGTAAGAATGGATGGAACTTCAGGAATTCATTTTTTTTTTGGTGGTGGGATGATTATTGAATCGAGTTTTTAATTCTGATGAATACCATTGCAGGCCATGGAGTGCGCCACGGTATAATACTTGGTACATTGTGGAAAAGTGCAACTGAATAACGAGCTACTTATATCTCAGTCACACTAACAAACCGACTCCAAACCGACTCCAAACCGACTGATTCTTAGCCATTCCGGATAACATGTTATTTGTTTCGGTTATCTGTTGGTCTGGTATTGGTCTCGTGGATGTGAGTGGAGAATCCATTTTATTATGATGACATGACCTGAAAGTGAAGTTAAAATGAAACTTTAATATATGATATTGATACATGATTGTCAAACCTGATTTTTGTCTACAAAGAGATATGTTATACTGACTACGAAATTTGATCTGTGAATATATCAACTGACCTAACTGTTCCTGTGAACATGAAAGGGTCTTGAGGTATGATGGCAAGACGACTTCGCAAATCGACGAGAGACAGCTTCCCGATATCGATCCCATCGATGTGAATAGATCCTGGAGATTAATAAACATCATAATCAACATATAATTTTTTTCTTCTTTTTGAATTTGAATTTATTAACAACAAAAACAACATAACACAATGTTACACAATGTATTCAAGTGGGTAACAAAAATAACATGTCGTATACATATCCATGTACATGGGTTTCAAAGAAAAAGAAAATATCCATAGTTGAACCATACAAAATTAAGTTAATCATATATCATGTCATATCAAAACCTGTGAATTAGCTATAACTTAATAATACGTAGAGATTTGTGGCTGGAATTGAAATTCACAGAGTTCCAATAACGTATAAGTGATTCAAATAAAGGATATTTCTAAACTTAAAAACTTAAAATGTTGTTAAAGGGAGAACCAAAAGTTAGCACGAGTGCTAGTCGGGATTGGTTCTCCGAGTTTCTAAAACTGTATGCAAAGTCATATTAACACTTATTTTGTCTTAATATCATATTATTTGATCCTTATAATTCATCTCTGCTTAGGAGTTTAATTCTGAGATTTTGACGAAATGATGATCTTGTTTTTTCTTCTCTGATATTTATGGGCAAATTATTCCACAGCTTTGCTCCAATGAAAGAAATTGAAAAAGTCCCACGTGTCTTACTAAATTTAGGTAATCGTAGCATTAAATGTTCTCTCCCTCTTGTTCTATACATGTGATTCATTAAAACAAAGTAATCCATGAACGAATGTGGTAGATGTCCTTTCTGCAGATCATATTCAAATGTCGATACTGAATGCTCGAACAGATTATGCACATCTAATACCTGTAGACTACGAACAGTGCCTTTGAACTTGTTATAAATGGGGAAAATGTTATCACACGCATGGCCATTTTCTGTGCCAATAGTATGCAATTTAAATGACTTTTATAGCAACTTCCCCAAACTTCAATACCATAAAGTATGTGCGGCTGGATAAAGGATTTATACAAGAGCATGAGAATGTGCTTAGGCACATAGTACCTCAACTTACACAGCAGTCCAATCTTCCTCCGTATACACTTATCAACGTTCTGAATTTGCTCTTTTTCACATCAAAGTTTCATCAATTTGAATTCCTACGAAAGATGCTACACTGACTCTATCTATCACTGTATCACTGAGTTTTAAAATACCCCTAATTTCACATGATTGCAATTGTCCCTTAATGAGCATATAATTTGTTTTCTTTAAGTTTATTGTGAACTTGTTAACAAAACACCATTTTTGGACTTCCAAAAATTTTGACATTTACTTCATTCATATCTATTTCCTTCTGTCTTTTATCAAAAGTATGAAATAGGTTTGAATCATCAGCAAATAATCTAAATTCAAAATAATTAGTAAAAGATGGTAAATCATTAATATATAATAAAAACAAAGTGGGCCCGAGGACTGAACCTTGAGGGACACCATATGTTATCCTTCTCCTACTTGATATTATTTCCTTGTAGCATAAGACTTGCGATCGATTTGAAAGGTAACTTTGAAACCATTGCAATACTATGCCTCGTATACTGTAATTTTTTAACTTTCCTTATAGGATTTCGTGATCAATAGTATCGAATGCTTTCTTAAAATCTATAAAAATACCTAGCGTTGGTTTACCTTTATCCATTGATTTTGTAAGTGTATCTTCAAGATTTATTAATGATAACTTTGTACTATATCGCTTGCGAAAACCGTACTGATGTTCATACAAAATCTTGTTAGATTCTAAGAAATTCATTAGACGACCATTAGCTAATTTCTCAAAGACCTTTGCAATGACTGGTAGAACAGAAATGGGCCTGTAATTTCCAGGGTCGGTCTTTGGTCCTTTTTGTATAAAGGAGTCACTTTTGCCGTCTTCAATGCATCTGGGAACTCTCCCTTTTCTAATGACAAATTGAATATGTACGTCAGTGGCGCAACAATATAGGGTATCGCATCCTTAATTAATCTTACTGGCAATTTGTCATATCCATGGGATTTCTTAGCATCGAGAGCATTTAGATTATCAAAAAATTCTGTTTCTTTTATGGGTTTCCAAAAGAAGGATTTTTCATTTCTTCTAGCTAAATAGTTTTCGAAATTAAGATTAACAGTTGGAATCTTCTTTGCTAATGTTGATCCAATAGAAACAAAATAATTATTAAGTTCATTAGCTATGCCCTCATCTGAAGACACAACTTTATTTGTTCCCTCATCACAAATAAGTAACTGTTCAATCTTTGTTTTCTTATTTTTATCATTTCTACTAATTAACTCTTTAATAATTCCCCAGGTCTTCCTCATATTATTTCTATTTTCGCTAAAGGACTCACTATAATACATTCTTTAGCATTCTTTATAATAGTTACTAACATATTTCTATATTTCTTGTATTCATTTCCATACTCTTCATTAAAATTTGATGACCTATATTTTTTATACAGACTATGCTTCTTCCTGATAGATTTTACAATACCTGTTGATATCCAAGGCTTTTTTGGTGTAGATATTTTCTTTGAACTGCTGAATGTCACATTAGGTGCATGTTTATCACATGCATTTACAAACATATCATAAAAATTCTCATAAGCTACATTCACATTTCCATATCTATATATATACTGCCAATTCAGTTTTGACAGATCTTCTTGAAATAGACAGACGTTGTACTTTCTATATGATCGAGTAACCTTCTTCACATAAGAGCTCTTTCCTGAACCATTTTGACCTTTAAAAATCACAAAAATTGGAAAATGATCCGAAACATCAGTTTCAATAACGCCTGAATGAATGGCGTAATTATGCACATTAGTATACACATGATCAATGAGAGACGAAGTCAAATTTGTCATCATGGTTGGCGACGAAATTATCTGTTGCATTCCTGTAGATTCTATTGCGCTCAAAAAATCAGATATCTTTGGCGTACCTGTTAGTAAAAGATCAATATTGTAATCACCTATTAAAACTACATTTGCTCTACCAATATTTATGTTTTCTAATACACCAAGTAAGCCATTTAGAAACTCATCAATGTTCGTATTTGGTTTCCTATAAATCACACCTATCACAAAGTTATCAATATTATTCTTAGACACTTTTAACCACAAGCTTTCTGCATGAGCAATGTTAAAATCAAGTATTTCATAATTCACTTGTTTGTGAATGTATGCTCCTACTCCACCTCCTCTCTCATTCCCCTGGCGGCAGTTAACCTCCAAAACATAATCTGTTAATGGGAATGTGTCTACACTAGTAACATTCCAAACTTCTGAAAGGGCAATAATATCAAATTTGTGCTTTATAGAATGATCATACAGTAGGTGCAATTCATTAATGTTTTTATTTAATGATCTAATATTTACATGAGTGATACTAAATGAATTTTCAAATACATTTTGCAATGTACCGTCAAAGTCACTTGGACTAGTATTGTATGAGGATACATCAAATGTATATTCTTCATCATTATTAATATCTATCATTATTAAAATATAATAAAGAACTCAGTTTAAATGTATAAAGAGTATATTTAGCCTAGGCTAGGAAGTGGAGCTTGAAGTCTCCGTAGTCAATGTCATCCAGACCCAGATCAAAAAGATCATCTGGGCTCTTGACAACCTTGCTCTCTCCATTGCTCATTTTGCAGGAAATGTTCCCATACCTGCTTGTGGCGGATTTTACATTTGGTGCAACCTTCGCCCTCATCAGTAGTGCATGGCACATTGCACTCAGGTCTTCATTTATAAATACACCTTTCATTGTCTCCTTTCCTTTTAGATTGAAATCGCACAACGGTTTGCCTGCTCTTTCCTCCTTCTCTCTTTTTTCCAAGGCGATGGCACGCTGAAATGTCCTCCGAACGGATATCCACTCCAGCCTCCTTTGCAACTGCTTTCACACTGTTGATCAGCTGATCCTCAGTCTCCTCCTCCTGAGATTCTGGCAGACCAGTTAGGCGGAGGTTATCCCTCCTCATCTCTTGCTGCATCTCATCCTGCTTGAATTGGATTCGCAGGAGATGAGGGTTCAAATTTGCTTTAATAGTAGAGAAACATGCCTCCTTCACAGCATTAATGATCTGTGGCAATGCAGCTTTGATAGCTGCATCCACGGCCTTGGAAATGATTTGTGAGATTTGACTGTCTCCAGCCATACTCTCGCTTAGCTGCTCAGATCAGACAGCCCATGATTGAGCTGTGTGTTGATGCTGCCCCCAGATCAGCTGTCATGCCCCTCGCTTCTTGTACCGCCTCGTCAATGCCCAAATGGGCAATAAAAGGCTGCCTCTTTGATGGCTCCTGGCCTTGTGGTGTAGGTAGAAATTTTCCTGGCATATTTTTCTTCTTGTTGTTATGCATTCTGAGATTTCGATGCATGGTTCTATTAAGTTCATGGTTGTACACAACAGACTGAATAGATGGGACTGCAAACAAGTTTTGTTATCCAAAGCTATGGGAAGCGTTTACTACTTCTGGATATACTATGGTTTCCTGTAAAGTTTAGGATAAACCATCTCCTCTATAGTGATCAGCAAAGCGTCTATTTTACAAACACAATAACATGGAGAGTAATGCAATTCTGCAAAATATCAAATATTAAGCAAATCCTCAGAGCACATCCTCAGAGCTGGTTCAAAATGGAATATGAGGACAAACATCAACATCCTCAAAATACACTCATAGATGTTTTGGTAAATCGTCACAGTCATGATTATTCAATTTACCGTCCTCAACCTGCAGGCTACAAATACAGATAACGGAGAAATTTCAACACTAAACATTACCACGGCTATTTGATCTTGGTTTTTGGATATAACCATGGACTCAGGCACCCAGCCACCCAGGTGCATCGCTATATATAGACCTTTTTCAGTGGGGGATGTTTTTTTCTCTTTCTTTCTTCTTTTCTCTTTCTTTTCCTTTCCTTTCCTTTTTTTCTTTCTTTTCCTTTCCCTTTTTTCGTTTCTTTTTTCTTTCCCTCTTATTTATTTCCTCTGCCCTTTCTCATTTTCCGACGGGAAGCGCACGTTAACTGACAAAATCCTGATAGGTGGGAGGGGGATGTCGCACCCCGACACCCCTCTCCTTTTAGCGACGCCCCTGCATGGACCTACTTCGTAGTAGGTCTATCATATAACGTGTACATTCATGTGGGCATATTTACTGGTTGATATCAAATGCATCAATCAGGCGATAACAATTGAGTACAATATATTGATGTTTTAGATATGCCTATAAAGGATAATGTAAACAAATGTGAAATATAAACGTTTTAAGAAGAACGAGAGCGTCATTTTATGGGTCACAGTCACATTATTTATATGTTTTTCTATTACTTCGCTCATTCTTTATTAATATAAGACTATATAGGGAACATACCTTTAAATGTATCGATGATGCGGAAAAGTGTCAGTGTCAGCGAAGACTTCCCACTCCCTGTTCGGCCACAAATACCAACCTATACAAGTAAGTGATAAATGCCAATACTTGGTATATTTTAAGAACAAAGAGAATTAGATCTCGCAAATATTGTAAGAATTCGCCTATCAAAAGGAAAGTTACAAGAATTGTCAAAGTCAAATTATCATTTTTGGTCAGACAAACTGATTTATCATACCACCCAGCAACCTATGGAGTTAGAAAATGATTAATCTACATCAAATAATTGGAGCCTGGTTTCGTCTAATACAAATCATATGAAATATATATAAATCACATAAGATATTCTGAATATAACTTCTTAAAATTTGAAGCGCTTTATTTTTTCTAGAATAACAGTAAGAGTAATAAAAGGTGCTAATTTGACCATTTCAGACGAAATATAATTGGAAGAGAGGATGTCTTATTTTCCAAATAAATTAAATATAACTTTGGTCACTCTTTAGAGGTCAGGCATTTTAAATTACGGATATCATCTACCAAAATATTATTTCACTCTTGTATTACTCCTGATTTCAGAAATGGCATTCATCAAAAGTGATTTCGACATTCACCTAATTGGATATTGTCATCGATATTATACACCAATGAATGAGTTTTGCTGTGGAGATGAAATTTAATAGAATACAAGAATGATGGGATGGATATAGAATAGATTACCTTCATGCCTGGTTTGAAATCAATGCTAACATAATGAAGGATAGCAGGTAGGGTAGCCGCATACCTAGCATGTACTCGATTGTATATTACATGGCCCATCTCTGGCCAATTACGGCTTGGAGTCACAGACCCTGTTTTAAAATAAATCAATGATAAAGTTTGCTGATCCAAAAACTTGTCAACAAGTCTTCCTATCATGTGCGCTTGTATACACTTACACCATCTTTTTGTTTTTAAACACAATTCATTACAAGCTTTCTCAGGGATATGGCAGAAGCTGAGTTTGGAATGAAAAGAATAACACTTTGGTTCAAACTTTGTGTATCATCAAATCAGATTAAGACAGTTTACACACTTTTACAAAGTTTATGTCTTTGAACCGGTGAATATTCATTCCAGATTTACACACTAGCTACAATGTCAGATCTAGAATCATTATGTATGGATACAATTTTTATGAACGTATTAACATTTCACATTGATCAGCGTTGTGTAATTGTTTGTCAGGCACTAGTCTGTTTTAGATTAATCGATAATTAGATAATACGTATCACCTTTTGATTTCGTCAAGATTTTAAGTTATTTATTATACGTATCACCTTTTGATTTCGTTAGGATTTTTATTATAATTATATATATATATATATATATATATATATAATTTATTATTATTCTGCCATAAATTGTTCGCAGGATATCTCAAGAAAGGATAAAGCAATTGAAACTTGCAATGATGATAGATCTTAGTCCAACTTAGAACTGCGTGACTTTTCAGGGACGCCAGATCATCGTAACGGCATCCAGGCGCCATTTTGTGAACTTTTTTGGAAATCAACTCATGATCATTTTTTTAATTTTTTTAATTTTGTTAATATTTTTTTTTCAACGGAATGTCCTTTATCATTCATTTTTATCATGATTAAGGTCAATATCCGTCCGGTCAATTTCAAATAGTAAGACGCGTGCGTACGCGTACGTCCGTGCATCAGTTCTTGCGCAAAATTAAAAAATTCTTCAGAATCATCTCAAATTCCATTTCATTCATTTTGTACACGACCACGCTCGAGTTTTCGTACATCATGGCTGTACGCAACATAGAATCACCATTGTTTTTTTCTTTCATGGTATTTTACATACCCTTCTGAACCATTTGAACCCATGTTTATCTCTTTATGATCATTCATAACGGAATGAGCGTCCGTTCCGAAGATAAATGTCCGTGCGCGTGAGCTCTTGTAATACATAGCATATATGGGCAAAAACATGCCTATCAAAAATCCATTAGAGCTCTTTAGGGTGCTCTGGGACCCTCATTTTTTTCTTCATATTTGGATAGAGTATGAGTCGGAGATATGATTTCATGTCTTATTTGGCCATTAAGTACATCGTGACGTCATTATAATCGCCACGAAACTCAAATACGAATTTGCATATTATGACGTCAGCATATTTATAGGAAATTAAGTGTATCTCTGTAAATTTTGATCATATCTCTCCCAATCCCTGATACGATTCTGTACGCAGCAGGTGACATTTATTTCTCATTTTAACAATGGCATCAGCGCCCATTCTTTCGATTAATGGAGGCATGTCAATTTTCCCAATTTTGCGTGTATTCTTTATATGAGGTGACTTTTTCTGAAATTCTACATTCCAGTCTTGTTTGAGCAAAATCTCCAAAAAAAAATTCGCTCGATTTTCTTCCAGCTTCGGATTTGTTGTAGCTGAGAAAATTCTCAGCACGGAAAGTAACATTTATTATTTAATCAGATGTTGGGATCATGGCCTTATCTTGACTAAAAGATGTGATTTGAGATCGCATTTTTCGTTTACGTCCAATGTCTATGTGGTATATTGGTCTTGGCGACCCAGGTTCCATTCCCGGAGGGTCAATTTTTTTAATTAAGAAAAAGAAAGAAAATCGTGAAAATGCGTTCTTTATTACAAACATTAGAATAGACATCACCTCATTCAAGTTACAAATTCTTGACTAGTTATATTGTGGTATATCTTAAAGGAAGATATTAGCCTACATGACCAAACTTAATTACGCATGATGAGTTACCTTCATATTTCTCGTTCTCTACCTTGGTATAGTATTTGATCCTCTCTACGGAATTCATGCCCAACTCGACACTGGTTGAATTACGAACAACCCATGTCATGGAATTTGCAGCCTAAGGAAGAGAATCAATTATCATGTAATCCTGGAAAGCTGATTAAATACTGGTTTGCATTTTGATGTTGCAAATTTCCGAGATTCAATATTTACAAGTTTTCTTGAAGTTGATAAATGGTTCTCCCCCCTCCCTGTTTCTCTCTCTCTCTCTCTCTCTCTCTCTCCCCCTCTCTCTCTCTTTTTCACTTTATTCTCATTTCCCTTTGATTATGACCATCTCCTATTTTTTTCGACCGTATCAATTCGTGAAAATTACGTTGTGAGATCTTAATCACATTGTTACTAAGCCTCCTCCTGCATGGCTACGCGATATTAAGTTCTCAGAAAAAGTTAACGAAATGTTAAATTTGTATTTACCTGTACTGCATATGTTATTGCCAAACCAACAAGACTAGCGCCAAAAGTAGCTGGATGAAGAGTTGATGCAGGAAGACTAGTCAGTCCGGCTCCTAGAACAATCAGGGTTCCTATCAAATTCTTTGTCAAATAGAGCAAAATAATAATGATAATAATGTTAATAAGACATTCATGTTAAAGGGAAAACGTTTCTAACAAATCATTTAGATGATGCCGTAATTATTATCAGATAATTTACCTCCAATTTTCTAAAGTGCAGCCTCCTTTCAGTACAATCATTAATTATATATCAAGACTTTCAGAACAATGAAAGCAGGATCATACATGCCAAAGACAATAACCGTCATTCAATTCAATCTGAAATTTTTGAGGGGAAAGTGAAAAAAGAACTCACAAAATACAAGTTTGATGCTATATTGTTTAACACACACATCCTTTTTCATTCAGGTGTTCTGCACAAGATATTCTTTAATTGGATATATACAGATTTAATTGGTAAAACTTTTAATACACAACTTATATTATTCTGTGATTCACGAGACTAAATGTTATTTACTTGAAATTGCTCTCTGCCTTCCCGAACGCATGCACGTTAATACGAACAGAACAAATTTTGTGTTGCTATAAAGATCATTCTTTCCCCCTCGTTTTAGCTTAAATTATTTACGACCTTTAGAAGAAACATTTGTATTTGAGCCACCTCTTTCAAGTTCTTATAAACTCATGACGAATTCATGTAGAGCATCTTTATAGTTAATAACATGCATTTTATTACCGTCAATAAATATCAAATTCAAACTTGTACGTCGGTCACATCCATCGCCACAATTACACAAAAGTATACATTATGAGCACCATAATGAAAGTTGGAGTTCAAATATATCTATCGCCACGATTACACAAAGGTCAAATGCATTATGAGCAACATCATTAAAGTTTGATCCCTGAATTGATACATACCAATCTGATCCCAAGCCATCGGTTACTATCTTGAAGAAAGCAGAAAGCCACGTGGTTTTTCTCGATTTTACCGACGATATTTTGCCTGAATCTTTTCTGAAGTCTGTACAAAAATATATATATAAAATCGTCTCAATTTACACCTTACACATTAAAAGGGAATGGCACTATATATGGGAAGTGGAATGAGAAAGAGAAGGAAATAGCATCTAGTTTAACACATTAGACGAGTAAGCATGTTTGTTTTAACATAATTTTTTAAAAATATACAATGACATGAAAGTTTCGTATGTATTGTGTTGCCTATATTAACATCTGGTGAAATCTTTAAAAAAAATCCCTTATTTACAATAAAAAGCCTCTTAATTACCTGTAGGCACGAATAGTAGCTAAACCTCCAAGCGACTCAGTAAACTGGGAGAAGACGGGTGAGGAGGAAATATTCACCAACCGTTGCATTTCCCTGTATTATTCATATGAAAACAAATATTCAAAGTTTGATAATGTCTTTATGATAATTACCTACGTACGTTAGGTCAACATTGTTAATGTGTACAGTCTACATAGAAAGGAAAAAAAATAATGATAATATGCATTAGTATTCCTATTGTATTCTTCTGTAAATATACATATGATGGTGATATTGAAGCTATTGTTGTATTATTACTACTACTACTATTACTACTACTACTACTACTACTACTACAACTACTACTTTTACTACTATGACCACCACCACCACCACTACTAGTACAACTGCTACTACCACCACTAACACTAACACTACCACCACCACTACTACTACTGTTACTACTACCACTACTACTACTACTACTACTACTACTACTACTACTAGCCTACTACTACTACTACTACTACCGACTAATACTACTTACCACTATCAAAACTGCACCTACTACTAACACTTTTCCATATAATGCCTCTATCTCTGGTGAAAAGTGAACCCTTTTCATCATGAATATTGTCAAACAACACACATGCTCACTATGCATTTATAATACAATCATTACCCACCGCTGTGACAAGAAGATCGGAGGTACATGTATTTCATGATCATAACGTTAAATCATTATGTAAAATTCATTAAAACCCAGTATCAGTTTCAAAACTTGGGTTTATCTGTATATCCTGCCACCAATAGATTTTATTGACCCGTGCTTTTTTTTATTTTTTTTGTTTCAGAATAAGTTTTATTTTTCATTAAAAAAACCCCAAATTTAACACATAAAAAGACAATCTGTTACATATAAAATCATTGATTTTGATAACATTATTAATAAAGACAAAAATTAAAAAAGCAGTTACAAATATTATATTAAACGTTATTACATTAAACGAAGATGGAAATGAAAATGTTCTTCCTGACCCCCTCCCCGTTGCACCCTGCCCAAGAAACCGAGCCTCAAACCTCCATTCCCTTCCTACCCCACCCTCCTCTCTCCTCCTAACCCCTCCTCATCCATCCTAACCCCTCCATCCTCTAAAACTACCTGCTTTGCAATGTGGACAAAACAAATATTGCATTTAGCCTTATGGCATTTAGAGACAGTGAGTGTGAGGGTAAGAGGGCATCTCATGTCGATTATATATAGGTAATTACAAATAGTTCTTGTCAACCAATTCGGCGTCTTACTACATCTAGTACCCACGAATAAATATAGAATCAAAATAAAAAGAAAATCCTAATTTAAAGTGAAACATAAAAACAAAAACCAATCCCAAGCTTATAAACAAACCTATTCCAAAACTGCTACATGACAACCACTATACATGCCAATTTTCCCACTTACCTTGAGCTATCAATAAAGACTTTCATAATGAGCATGTACGCCAGGCTGATGGGGATGATAGCCACAATGAAATACCAGGAGATAATTGCATTAATTATCACTCCAGTCATGGTCGCCAAGAAGAACTTAAATAAACCCAAGATGAATGGTCCTTGCGTCTACAACAGAGAAGGAAAATTGAAAATATGTTCGTCTCGTGTCATTCGGCAATTTTTCTTTTCCTTTATTTTCTACACATTCTTTCATTTTATTCATTGCTCTCTCTGCACGGGCATCTAAACACTGTACAATATAAAAATGTGATAAATAAAAATAGAAAATATGCAATATAACGAATTAGAGTTTCATACAGTAAATTGAAAGAAACAAAGAAAGAAATTTATATATATTTTGTACTGTAACGAAATGTATGTATGCATCGTTTGTAAGGCGACTCAATTACAAGCGTCATACTTTCACAAAGTATCGCCAATTGGACTATTTCGTGTTTGAGTGTGTATTGTTGATGCATGCATTGTATAAAGACTATTTTGAAAGATGTAATCAAGGGTGAAGTTAGCGGACAATACAGGTCTGGAGTTAACCGTTCACGTGACGAGAAGTCAGTTGTTGATTATTTTGAGAAGAGATCATGATATTTGTGAAGGTATAATTTGTTAAAGTTGATAACTAAATAAACGACAATATACTGGTCTGTTTATTGATGTTAAGGTAAAATATCTCAAGAACGAGATGTGTATGAGTTAATTGTTTAAGCTACAGATGTGTTATATATATTTAGACAATTCAGGTCTGTTTATATATAAACATTATTGGTGTAGAATTCATGTATTACAAATTATAGAAAGATTTGATACATGTTACAAAGGTGTTCTTTCCGCCATGTATTTTAATGTAAACAAAAAGTTTATATTTGTTTTGTTTTGTGGATAAGGAGGAAACAAATGTGTTTGATTTCAAATCTCATTCTGCCAAAAAACAATCGTAAGATGAAAATAAATTATGTTTTTAGATACTATAGGCACTGTTTGAAAAAGACAGGAATTCGTTACTCTTGACAACAGTTTTTTAGACTGCTTTTGATGCTGCATATATACCTGATCGAGTTTCTGCATGTCAGAAGCAAAACGGTTCATGATTCGTCCAATCGGGGTCGTGTCAAAAAATCTGCAAGATAATGAAATCATTGGTTAGACTGTTGCTATAACGTAAAGAAAGAAGCGTTTCATTCTTATTTTTACTGTCTTTGAATCAGGAATGTACCATTAAATGTAAATATGTAAATACATTTGAGAAAAAAATGTATCCGTATGTATATCGCCACATTGACAGATAAAATGCACTCATTCCCAGAAGTACTATATAAGGGGGGGGGGGGGGTCGGTCAGTCACCCAACTCTATGATTTGTATAAATGGCTGATTTAAATCGCACATCAGAATTTCGTTCGTCTGTGTGGTCGAAGTTTACTTTGAAATTCATCTTCTGAGGTAAAAATGAGGGTGTGGGAGGAGATCTTATCATCTCGTTTACACGACTCTTTCCCCTCTCCCATAATTTTCTCTCCTACTAAAAAACACCTTTAGGTTGCCATACAAGTGTACAACGTGTGTTTTTGTGTGTGTGTTTGGGTGTGCTTGTGTGCGTGTGTGTGTGTGTGTGTTATATCAAAGCACTACAGCAAACGTATGATTTGCAGGTAAGGGATGGGCAAAATGTTTATGATTTTATAGATAAAGAATTAAAAGAAATATTTGTTAGACCAAGAATTACTATACTCATTAGAAAACAACGATAATTTCAATTTAAAGTATAGCGTGGAGCCATATATACTTATGAGCATCTTCATAGATTTGGTTTTGTTGGTGATAATTTATTTTCGTTTTATAAGCAGGAAATATTATCTTGCGGGAGCGTTCAAAGGATATGGCAGGAATTGGTACAACTTTTTGAGTTAGATGAAATTAAAGATTTAGAATGGCGAGATATATTTGTTGGGTTGGCAGGTAGTTCATATAGAATAAAAATGTGTAATACTATAATTTTCATGATGAAGTATGTTACATTTATGTCAAGATGGGGGGAGGGGGCGAGTACCACCTTTATAAAAGATGAAAAAAAAGTATTTTTAAATATAGGATGAGGTAAAGAAAATAGCCATTAGAATGGGAAAGCTGGGATCACATTTCTTAAAGTTGGAGCAGCTTAAGATTAATTAAAAATATTTTCTTCTCCACCGTGAGCTTGTTAAAAATTGTAACTCTATTTTGCAGCCTGGTTAACTTACTTATTTAGTATATTTTTCTTGAGTTGCGAATGTTTTAGACATCCACTGAGTAAGTAGTGTGTGTGTGGGGGTGTGGTGGGTGGGTGGGTGAGTATGTGTGTGCGGGTTGGTTGGTGAGTATGTGTGTGGGAGGATGGAGGTGTTTGTGTGGAGGGGGGCAGGGAGGGGTCAGGGAGGAGCAGGCATTGTTCCAGTAAAATTACCTCCAGATTTGTTTAATTTTTTTGTTTATATAAGGGAATATAACACTTAAAATTGACATATATATTATGTTTAGGTACTTATACGTTTACTTTGTTGCGAAGTTATATATATATACTGCAAATAAGTTTTTGTTTAATTAATGTTTTTTATATAAGCAATCAATATTGAAAACGTTTATTTTATTCAATTGTATGTTATTGTTTGTATTACACATTTGGAGAAATAGAACAAAATTGCTTTAAAAAGAAGTGTGTGTGTACGTGTGTGTGTCTGGGGGGGGGGGGGGACAAAGAAGGTATGTGCCGCCCCTGCTGCTGATCGTATGTGATCATCTCGCACTTATACTACTATGACAAAAGGGATGAATTATGGTCAAAGGGATTTAGATTTTTCTAAATAAAGTACTCACCTCATTGGTGCCCTCAGTACTCGAGTTAGCATTAAATTATGTAGATTCTTTGAGGTTTGGACACACTGAAAGAGTAGAATCATTGTCCATACCATACACAGGACCATATCAGCCGCATTCAGAGCACAGTAAACACCGATATATCTCATCAGCAAAGCATTGCTTTCTTCCTGCAAACAAAGGAAACAATTGATGTCGATTTCACACTGGCTAGATTTTTAAAAAATCCGGTGTGTTTACTTTGGGTGGTAGTTTTATCATTGATTTCTACATTCTTGGGTGTCACTACAATATCTGGTTTCACGGGTTACGTTTGAGAGTGTATATATCATAGCAAAAAACCTATTATGAGCAACGCACTTTCACTGAAGATAGTACACAGTGTAACGAACTTTTCTTCTTCCATTAGTGATAGGCGAACTATCTTTCATCACGTGATTTACATTTGACCAATCGTAGCGCAAGATCTTTAGTATGTGGAATATAATTTGAGATATATACAATTATTATCAAATATTGAACTTATGATCTTACTTTAATGTATTTTATAATGCGGAATAATTTGATCATAGCACATTGATATTCATTATGTGTCAGACTCGACTTGTTCTTTGACTTTGTGTACATTATTACAACCATTTTTATCTATCCGTTTGTATTTTTGATTTTGATTTGAAATCTAACCTCAAGTTTTGGTTGTAAAGAGGAAATGATAATACCAAAACAAATAATATGTAAGTCCCTAAGAGAAAACAGATTAGAATGTGTAGGCCTACTTACATCTGTTGCATTGCTGGGTAACTTGGCACCAGCCGATGACCAGACAGAAAGCCAGAATTGTGTTCCAGCTTGAGCCACGTTCTGAAGTATGGCAAAGAAGCAGACGAAGAAGCCTGGACATAATCCAAACTGACATAAATAATACCAGTAGTATCGATAAGATACAGAACCACGATTTCTCTCCTCCGATTCGATCAATTTGCTTGAAGAGTCGTCATTTTGAGGACGTTGATCTAAATTTTATTAATGATAAAATAGATTAAAGATAAAGTTGAGATCTGGTCATGCGATTGCATTATGAAAGAACAGGTGTGGAATTAATCAGAAAAAGTTGATCATGTAGCATGTAATTATTAGTGTAATGTGCAAGGTTCTGGAGTCATCAAAATCATAATAAATTTGGCCCAGTCTTGGTAAAGTAACAAGCACTGTACACAGAAAGGTGTATTTGGGACTAAACAAAAGGTGTCGGGCCTTCTTACCTTGATTTACTTATCTTTCTATGCTCATTTCTTAGTCAGTAAATATGTTCTACCAAAATTGTTTGGCAAATGACATTTATTTGTAATCTTGAACATTCAGTGAGAATTCATTTTTTATTTTTTTTTACCAGAACTCAAGTTTAATTTTAATTTAAATCCACACCCCATCTTCTTTTGCACTTGAAGTACAAGCACAAAAAATGATTTATTTCTATCATATCCAGAGTTTGGTGAAATACTGTATTACAATCCCATAACATCTTCTTATTTATGTGATTTTAGGCACGAAAATCATCTAAAACAGTTTTTAAAAATAAATATTACTATTTGTGCACAGTGAATGTAATGACTTCCTTAATATCCATTAGCCAGTACTGTACCAGGAATGGAGTCGTGGTGCAAGTATACGAAACGTCAAGCCTCTTTGACCTAACCTATTTTGAATCTATAAATAGTATAACTACTTCATGGATTTATATTGGTGATCTATTTTTACCTTTCTTAATCGTCGATATTTGTTTCTTGAGTACTTCTCGTTCTTCATCTGTTGAACTGCAGTATCCGACTTCTAATTCTGCTTCATTGGCCGCTTTGAGAGATAGATTCCAAGACTCTACGAGGGAAGGATCCAATTTACCAATCTCTCGCATTGTTCCTTTCCTAGCTACACATCCGTTTTGGAGAAAGATCACCTGAGAACATCATCACAATTATTGTATGTGTCATTCTTATATTTCATTCTTTAAACAAAACGATCATAACAATAATATTGCAATAGTTTAGACAAAAGATACGTATTTGTTTCGACAAACTAGAAACAAATCGATAACAATGTTTGAACGTAACGTTTTGCAATTTTCACAACACTTATTTATTGTCTAAAAGATGTGATGTCTTTCCGCCTCGACTACATCCTTTGGTAGCAGTGGCGGATCCAGGTAGGGGGCCCGGGGCCACTCCCCTAAGAAAGAAAAAGGGAAAAACACGTTAATTTTACCTTTATTTGGGGGGGGGGGGGTGCGAATTTTCAAATTTTCGAGGGCAAAACAATAGAAATCAGTGTAGCTGATTTACCGCTTATTCACCGGCCGGCTGTTTCGCCGCTAAATATTTTCTCACGAATTTGGCCCCCTCTTTGGCCCCCTCCCCTGCCGTCAGCTGAATCCACCCCTGCTTTGCGGAAACCATTCACTATATACAGGTCACCATAGCCAGTCTTGATAAGAAAGGTTACAGTATGGAGATCTCTCCAAGTAACCCTTGGATTATGAGATCAGTTGTAACCCTCTGTGCGGATGCATATACATAGTGGTTCAGCTGTGTTTACCCTTTGAGGCCCACTTAACATTTAGGGTTAACGTGACAGTTATAATAATGTGACATTGGACGGCAATATGTAGATACATCCGACGTTACTGAAAAAACCAGTCATATTTTTTCCCCTCTACTTTTTTGTGCGCTTACCGACCGGCAAGCTTTTACTGATTTTCATACTGATATCCCGTAAATATTGTCCATAAATGCCACCAAGATGTCATCAAACGATCATTCCGCTGATGAAATTCCGTTAAGAAATAGTGAATTTCTATGTTCAGTTACCTCTACAAAGAAACTAATTTCAAATCAAGTGATTTTCCCCTAAAAAATGACCCCGAATCGGGGAATTTAAAAATAGTAGTCCCACGCATAGCTGGTTCGAGTTTGTTGTGAAATGACCACCCCAGTAGAAATAAAATAGTCTAAAACTAAATAAAAAATATATGAAAAATAGTCCAGAGATAGATTAAAAATTGAAGAAAAAATAGCAAAATAGATATTTTTAGCCTATATGTTTTGGAACGCTTTAAAAATATCGTAAAAATAGAAAAGTAGCCAAAAACTATATCAAGAAATCAAAAAATAGCAAAACAAATTATAAACAAATAGTGAAAAATATATTTTTCTGCTGGTCAAAATGACTTGGACCATCAATGAACAAGAGGGGCCCAGAAAGCCGCTGAAAATGTATGTTTATGTCTATAACTTATTTTCATTACAATATATGACTTTCTCTTTGACATATTATTATGAGATCAGTTGTAACCCTTTGTGCGGATGCATATACATAGCGGTTTAGCTCAGTTTACCCTTTGAGGCCCTATACCAGTTATCCACGTAGCATCGTTATTATGTCGATTTGGTCCGATGTATAGTCCAAAGATTCGTACCTCTTACACGAAACTTAAACCTTATCATAACTGTCACGTTAACCATAAATGTTAAGTAGGACATGTGACTTCGGACAGCAGGCCAAAACAAAAACACCCCCCCCCTCCTAAAAAAGAAGACTTGAACTTGTACAATCTACAAACTACAAATTCTAAATCATCATATTAAAAGGCCAAGTTGTGACCATTCTTTTCAAAATTTCAGAGTAACACTTTTTACATGCTACAGATTTAACATTTATAGTGCTGGATCCGGTTTGTTCAAAGTGCTAATATAAGAAGTGTTAATATAAAAAGCGATCAAATTATTGGCCTTTTTGATTTGTGATTTAACATTTTAGTATTTAGAGTGTATGGAAATATCACACGTGCAACCTAATAGGTCGTAATACTAACGGACTAGAAGACCAGTGGAAACTGGAGAAACTCTGGAAAATGCCCATGCCCCCTTAAAACACAACCTTTCGTACGCTAAAGATGAAATATGTACGTTTCAACTTTAGACTCAAACAGAACCTGGAAATATGATATTTTGTATGTCAGATTTTTTTATTTTATATCCCTCATGTATACTTTTTTGCATTGCGATTGTACAGAGCACGAAAAAAGGGATTGCTTCACCATAAATTTGGGAAGCGTGAGAAAATTTACTGTTTGGCATGGTATAGTACTTTCCGGAATCCACTTTTTCCACCGATCACCGATATTTCTGCGTTCGATATCTAAATTTCTTCAATTTTTTGGAGTGCAACGAGCGCGCAAGGTAAATCCCCCGCCTTAATTAAGTTTCTACAGCCGGTATGATGTGCATAGCCATCGGCAGAGTTCCCGCACGGCGTGCGCGTAGGCTAGGATCGCGCATTGAAAAAAGCAGCTAAAAAAAAAAACATAGTTCGACAAATTGGCTGCTTCCAGTAGTGACCGTGGTGAAATGGCTGCCGACTATCCCCGTTTTCACCTGTTAGATGTAGAATAATTGTTGACATTTAACGAAGGAAGTGACAGCAAAAACAAAGAGAAACAAATCAGGTACCGACTCTCTGTGTTTCGGGATTTTTGTAAGGAAATAAAAGCCGATTTTGATGATGATTTTGTGGACAACGTAGCCCTAGACCTTCTTCTCTCGCAGTTCTACGCTGGAGCTCGGAATGAAAAATGAATACTACCCGGGATACTACAGCAAGAAAACAATGCAGGCTTTTCGATTTAGCCTTCAAAGGCGTTTCTTGGCGTCAAGAAATGTGGACACTACTAAAGAGGAGTCATTTTCGAGAAGTGGGAAAACGTTCAAATTCTTCTTCTTCTTCCTTTTGAGTACAGACCTCTTTACAGAGTATTATCGTACTATACCGGGGGTGTGTGCAGGTGGACCACTACACCGGGGTTTCCCCCTACTCTTTTACGAATAGTGCAGTGGGTTCTTAACGTGCAAAGGTAGTACGTGACTCTACTCTACACGGGGCCTCCATTTAACGTCCTATCCGAGGGACGGAGTGTTTTCCACTTGACATAACCTGCGTCTATGAACAAGGGAAGGGGCACGTTAACACACAACTCAGGCTTCAGTCATCCGCCTGGGTGGGAGTCGAACCCGGGATCTTTGGTTCGACAGACGGACGCTTTACCGACTGAGCCAACTCGCCTCTAAAAGCAACAGGAAAATTTGCTGTGAAACACCGCCCTGCCATTCCGAAGGATGACATGACGATGATTCTGCAAAGTTTAGATTCTTGGTCTCCAAAATAAGGTTTTCCTTGACACCCTGCTGTATTTTGCTAACAGAGGTATGGGGAATTTAGGGAACATAACGCCAGGAAATTTTGTCCTCCATGAAGCCGAAAGAAATAACGGTGAGTACTTTACACTCTGCGATATGCATGCCGAAAATCATGCAGATGATGATGGTGATGAGAGCCAGGCAGGACAGATGTGTTCCTTGCCGGGAAATCCCCTTTTCCCAGTAACCAGCCTCAAAATGTATCTGTCCAAACTAAATATTGACTGTGAATGTATGTGGCAGAGGCAGAAATCAAAAGCAAAAGTAACTAATGCTTCGTGGTATGCAAATACACCGCTTGGAACAAATACCGTGGGCTCAATGTTAAAAAATCTGCCAAGAATCTAGCTGCAAAATATACACAAATAACTCTTTGCGAGCTACTAGCCTCTCTCTACTGGACGAGGCAGGATATCCATCCCGAGACATAATGACGGTGTCTTGCCATAGAGCCGAAAGTTCTATTGAGAACTACGCACGCACAAGTGAAGCCAAGAAAACGATGATGTCAGAAATGTACTCCACAAGCCCGAAGACCAGTGGCAGTGCAAATGTTGAAGAACAACCATCTACATCTTTAAGACAACTGTCACTGAGGACATGAATGCTGAGCATGAGACTGAAAACATGCCATCATTAAATGATAGTCAGCTGGAGCGGTTTTCGATTAAATACCCGATCAATTTCCATTCAATCCACAAGGGCTGCCCACCACAAAGGTCACTACTGGGAGCACCACTACCAGAGCGAGCTCCTACACGATGAACGGCATTAAAATCGACGGCCAGAATATCAATTTCATGGCTGTACGGTCACTATTTTCAACAAGTAAAACAACGAAAAGCCATCCATGTAAATACGTTCGTGTTTTTGCTTTGACTTTGAGACTTTATATTGACTTGTTTGACGCTGTTACATGGAAGTTCTGACATTTAAAACTTGTTATTGTGAAATTCACTTTACTTGAATTTCGATTTTTCTGGAAACTAAGGAGAAGGGATTCTAATCTGGTAAGTCATTCACCTCTTCTTCCCTTTTTGTTTAATTTAGGCCTATCGGTATGCTGCTGAATGCTCACAGTACATGTTTCTTTGTAATAGTGAGATGCTAATGTCTCATGAGGGATATAATTAAAGCAGATATGCAATGTCTTTCTTGGGTCTAGCATACTATGAGCATTGAGAGGCATAAATATAGTAACTTTCCCTCGAGCTAAATTTGATATAAATTTGCCTTAGGGAAAGTTACTATTTGTGCCGTTTCATTAGCTTATAATTTTTGCTGTACCCTTGAAAGGTATTGTAGGCCTATATTTGTATATTAGTAAACTGGCACCCAATTGACCGCTTTATAGAGTCCCAAATTCACCCCTGACACCCTCACCTGATCAGCATGCTCCAAGTATTGGACCTGATGTGTGACAAGCACGACAGTTCTTCTTTCCTCGATCAAGAAATCAAGAATACCTTTGAAGAACATGTGACTACCAACGTGCACATCAAGGGCTGATAATGGATCATCCTGAGAGACAGAGAGAGAGAGAGAGAGAGAGGGAGAGAGATGAAGATTCCTTGTTTGATGGATCAAAGCGAGCGTTCCTCAAAGAGACAAAATATTTTGTGGTTAATCTATTCTGGAAACGCCATCGAGTTTAAGGATGCTTTTATTTTGCGCAACACATTGATACACAGTTTACTTTAACCCCTCCTCCCCTCCCGCAAACACACATCCATGTTCATTAATCTTTCCGCTGACTCATTATTATACCAAGTCATAGATATTGCGATAGAGCACAAATTCTGCCTTTGATGCACCAAGAAGTAAGAAATACAGGTCTTAATCTTGACTGCACCACGATTTCCGTGATAAATTATTTCCTTGATAAATTTGCTGATTACTTACCAAAAGGACGACATCATTTGAGCTATACATGGCCCTGGCTACACTGATGCGTTGCTTCTGACCTCCGCTCATGTTGATACCCTGCTCACCAATCTCCGTTTGGTCTCCCATAGGGAGGATATCAAAATCAGGTTGTAAACAACATGCTTCCAATATTGTTTGATATCTGCGGTGGAGGAGGGAGGAGGGAGGAGGGGGTAATGATATACAATATTTAGAATTCAAGAATTATTGCATGTATATTATGCATAAATCTGATTTCCATTGGTGTTACAAGAAATGATAACATGTAAACTAAACAAGGTATTGTGTGCTAAACAAGCTGGAACGAATTGAAAAGAGATAACTGACATGGTAATATTTGTTTCAGTTTATTCATCATCTTCAATTTCATCTAATCAGGCAATTATTATTTCAGTTCTTTCATCTCTTTTCGCTCAAACCATTCTTGTTTAAGGAGGGCATCACATACTCTGCTTCCTTCTTCATTTTGTTTGGTCCAATGTAAAGCTGAACCTACAATGTTTGTGTTGAAATATTTTTTTTATAGAGAGAGGGGGGAGGCATGCAAGAAGAATTATTAAGTGGATACCTTTTCTGGCTAAAGGGGTTTCCGAATACGATGTTATCCTTCAGGCTAGCGTTAATCAGCCACGCTGTCTGTGCTGCATACGCAACTCCGATCTCTTTGCTTAAAAGATTAACCAAACAATAAACGAGAAAATTAATTTATTTTCAAATAAAGTCAAAAAGAAAAAAAAAATTGTAGATGATACTGGTACATTCTACACTCATGATAACCCCCAAATTCTTCTTAATACCGGGAATAATGAGTTACATTTCGTATGTTATTGGACAGAGGCAGATAATTAAGTTGCCCTTTAATTGTTAAGAAAACTAACTATATGAGTTTTGGTAACACGTTTAACACTTTACCTCATCATCATGTAATGAATGGTTGTGAATTAAAACAGATTTTATAAAAATGTCTTGGGTTTTATATCGGTTGTAAAATATCATGGAAACTCACAACCGATTTGTTATGCAAATTACTTTTGAGAAATGTAGGGGTTATTAATAAACTAAATAATTATTTGCTACTAGTATTTTACGAACATTATACTATATACGTTATTGATACTATACTCAACTTATGTAATATCAGTGAGGGGGACAATGTTCTAAAGATGAAAATTTAATCTGTTTTAAAAGTACAAAAGAAGAGCCATCGTGAACACACCATCCCTATATTTCATAAAAACAATTACATGTATTTTGAAAGTAAAAGACTTATACTACTTTTACACTGAAATATTTATGTATCAGCTAAAGCTGAATAGAGGCGATTTTCCCTCCTATGTTTGTAAAAAGAATTTAAAAAACGATATTCATTCCTACCCTACCAGGTGAAAATCCTATTTTCCTCTCTCCCTTGCTCTGAAAACAATAACGTACACACGTCCCTCAGTTTGGAACAGTTTGGACACAAACATAATCGAATCACGCTCACTATATTCCTTCAAGCTTAAGCTCAAGATTCCTTTTTAAATTCATGTGTGTAACAAATTTTGCCTTTCTCTCCTCCTTCTCTCTCCCTTTCTCTCTTTCTCTCTCTCTCTCTCTCTCTCTCTCTTTTCTCCCTCTCTTTCTCATCAGGCTTACAACTGGCTTACATCAATTGTTTCACTCGGGTAACCACGTTTTTATGCACATTCTTTATGTACCACTTCTATGAAGCTCATGTGTCAGTGACTCAATTTTTGTTATAACGTCTTTCGTTAGTGTTATCGGAATTCAGTTACAATATATTTGTTTAAGTATTTCATTCAGGATCCTATGAATTACAAACTTTGCTGATTGAAAGGTTCCCTAAATTTCCTATTATTTATTTGTCTATGTTACATGTCTATCAATTCTTTTATTAAATCTTATGTATGAAACAATCTTGTTAATATGTGGAATGTGGAACAATAAACAATCAAAAGAAAATGATACTCGTCTCAGGCTAGGAGAAAGCTCAAATATTACAATTATACTATGGCTAGACGTAAGAGAAATTGGATATATATATATATATATATATATATAACAGTATACATACAACTTCTAAAATTAAAACTTATCATATTTAAACATATAAATACAGCGTAAACTTGGTATGTCTAAAAAATTAATGTACCTGTGATGTTCGACTACACCATCCAACGTGATCATCTCACCCAACATAGCCGACAAGAGAGAAGATTTACCTGCTCCAATCTTACCAACAATCATTGTAAGTCGACCTGTACAAATACATTTGCCGAGGTTACTTCTTCAAAATATTTGATGTTAACAATCGAAAATGAAAATTAGATTTCGCGTGGTGTAGATGCGATAGCAGGGGGTCGACTCGTGTACTAGGCTAAAGTTACGCTGAGTAAGACTTGGTCGTTGGAAGGTCGTGTTTATTTAAAGGTAAAGACCGGTATTGGAAATGCCCCAATTTCAAAAAATGAAATGGAAGCTCTCATTACCAATCACGTGAAAGAATATGTTTTGACTAATACATGATGATAACAAATTTGCCGGGAAACCGCCTACTAATTCATATATTTGGTAAATTTGTTTCTCTCATGGTCTGTGAGAGATATAGGGTAGTCCCATATACATCTTTCTGTGTATAGTGCTTGTAACTTTACGAAGAATGGGCCAAATTTCTTATCATTTTGATGATTCCAGAACCTTGCAGATGCTAGATGCTAGATGATCAACCTTTTCTGATCGATTCCACAACGTTTCTTTCACAATGCAATCGCATGACCATAACTGGTCTTTACCTTTAAGTTGGTCCGAGTAGGATGGTGTAAGTCAAATTTATATACAATATTTAATGCTGCAGGGATTAACTTACGCCGACTAGAAGGCCCTGTCTGAACGTGGCTATTATCATCGGGCTTTATAGAAAACCGAAGTGCTAACGTCATATTTGCTCGTCATCCAGGTTACTGGTTCTAAACAACAGAGCCTAGTTCAAGTTCAAGTTCATTTATTCAAAACCACACAAAACATGATATAATCTTTTACATGAAAAAGAGACTGGTAATAGTACATCATTAAGTGAATGGTTTTAGGACTCCTGTAGAAGCTAAGCTTGTGAGCGGGGCCCTATAGTCAACAAAATACATACATTAACGATATGGCAAGGTGAATAAAAAGAATGTAATGTTTATACAAGGGATGGAAACAAACTAAGCTACAGAATATAGAACACAAAAAAATATTCACACACACGCGCGCACCACACACACACACACACGCACACACACACACACACAGTCCTTAGTGGTCTATAAGCATTTGAGAATGAGAAATTATTAAGATACAAAGAAGAATTATGTCAGTTTTCCAAGTAGGTACGTTTTAGATAACCTTCTAAACCTACAAAGAGTTGTACTATATTTTATATCATCAGGCAAACTGTTCCATTCTTTGATGCAAGAGATATGGAAAGAGGTCAGAGTGATATTTGTTCTTGCAAAAGGCTGATGAATAAGACCCCTTTGACGTGTATTATAATTATGAATTTGTGAGTTTTTACGGAATAAATCTTTTAACGTACATTCATGAGGCATAAACTGAAGTTTATACATAAACAATACGCAATTGATTGACACAAGTCCACTTAGTGGTAACATTCTTAATCGAAGGAACAATGGAGAACTTGGATGTCTATAATTAGAATTAGTAATAAGCCTTATTGCCTTCTTCTGCAATACTCTTAACTTATCAAGATATGACTTAAAGGTGTTTCCCCAAGCAACATTACAATATGTCAAATAAGGAAGAATAATACTATTATATAATGTTATCAGCACTCTTTCAGGTAAAATAAATTTCAATCTAAAAATGACACCTACACTTCGAGACAACTTAGTGCATACAACATCTAAATGATTCTTCCAAGATAAATGTTCATCCATTTAACCCTAAGAACTGAACATTTTCACTAAGCGCAACATCATGGCCTCCAACATTAAGAAAAGTAATACCATCTGGAAGCTTTTTACCCTTTGAGCGAAAAATAACACATTTGGTCTTTTGAACATTCAATAATAACTTATTACAACAATACCATGCATACAGTTTCTGAATCTCTTGATTTGCAATTAGTAATAAATCTTCAGCCTTCTTATCAACCAGCAGCAAGCTGGTATCATCAGCAAACAGGGAGTATGAGAATAATGTTGACGAGTGTATTATATCATTTATATAAATTAAAAACAACAGGGGACCAAGAACAGAACCCTGAGGTACACCATATTTAATAGAAGCAAGTTGGGAACTACTACCATCCACCACAACAAATTGAGATCTGTCAAACAAATAGCTTTGGAACCAAGACAATGCTACACCACGTATTCCATAATGCTCTAGTTTTCTGAGGAGGATACCATGGTCAATGGTATCAAACGCCTTAGATAGATCTAAGAACATCCCCAGACAATACTTGTCTCCATCAATAGCTTTTATGATATTACTTAATAAATTAAACACACCCATTTGTGTGGAGAAGTGCTTACGAAAACTGCACTGCTGAGGAATCAAGATATTCTTTTTAGATAAAAACTCATTTAAGCGTTTATAAATTATTTTCTCAAGAATTTTAGAAAAGATTGGTAACAGTGCTATTGGCCTATAATTAATAACATTTTTACGGTCAGATTTTTTATATACTGGTACCACTTTAGCTACCTTGAGTTTATCTGGAACAACTCCCTGAGATAAAGACATATTAAAGATTTTACATAAGGGATCAATAAAAAGGTGAATGCACTCCTTTATAATTCTAGGTGAAATATCATCAGAACCACTAGATTTAGATGGTTTCAAAGATGACACAATATCAATGATCTCAGAGTTTGAAGTTGGTTTTAGAAACATAGATGCATTATCTTCACACTGTTTCATATAATCACGAAAAGATTGTGGTACTTGAGGGATATCTGTACTGATTTTCATGGGTAGTCCAATGAAATATTTATTAAAACTTTCAGCCTTATCCTTGGCAGATGATAGGAGTACTCCATTAAAATCCATCTCTTGAGGAAGTGAATGCCTATTTGACCGACCTAAAAATTCATTGATATGAGACCAAGTTTTTCTTATATCACCTTTAACACTGTGGAACAAATCATTGTAATAATTTTGCTTGGCTATACGAAGAGTATTAACCAAGACATTCTTATAATCAACATATTTCTTTTTATTCTCAGTTGTTGGTCTCTTGACATAACTACCATAAAGTTTATGTTTGCGGTTTATTGAGTTCAACAAAACATGAGTTACCCAAGGCTTTTTACATTTACTCTTTAATTTTACCTCAACTAATGGGAAACATAAATTATATAATTTTAGAAATATTTGTAGAAAATGTTCGTATAGATCATTGACGCCTTCCAGTGAAGGCAGAGCCTTCCAATCAACTTCAGTCAAGTGTTGCTTGAACCTAGAGATTGTTTTATCATTTATTTTCCGCTTCAAAACCCGTCCATCTCTCTTAACAGAACTTACTACAGAGACCTTTTTTATACAAAATATAGGCATATGATCTGAAATATCTGAACATATTACGCCTGAGCTAAACTCATTTTGAATGCAGTTTGTGAAAATAGTGTCAATCAATGTTGCACTGATTTCAGTTATACGGGTAGGTTTAGTGACGAGAGAAAATAATCCAAATGAATACATAAAATCGACAAAATCTTTAACACTATGATCATTATTATAATTCAATAAATTGATGTTGAAGTCACCCATTAAATATATCTCCTTGTTTTCTTTACTCAATATCTGTAGCTGAAGCTCTAAATTTTCAACAAAGGATGTACTATCAACGTTAGGAGCCCTATATACACATCCAACAAAAATCTTTTTACTGAAGCTTGTTATTTCAACAAAAACAATTTCATACCCTGAGTTTGACCCAGATAAATCTACACGTAATTTAAATTCCAAATTATCTTTAATGTACAAACATACCCCACCGCCGATCTTTTCTGGTCTACATATATGAACAAAAGAATAGCCAGGTATCTGAAACATATTTATATCAGTTGTAGTTTTAAATCAAGTTTCAGAGACACCTATTACAGAAAAATCATGCTTTAAGCAAGACAACAATTGTAACAAATCATCATAATTCTTACATAAACTTCTGGCATTTACATGCAAAAGATCAAAATTTCCAAGTAGATTCTGTTGAAATGCACCGCAATCAACATATGCACAATCTCTTAGCATTATGTTCACATCTTCTTCAACAATAGTATCCATTATTAATTATTTAGAAAACCAATGGCACAACAAACTCTATACACATACAAGTCTTGAAAAAGACTACTCAAGATGGACCTATCAAACACGCACACAAACAGCACACATGCATACATAACAAAGCACACACAGACATTCACACACAAAAAGACACACACACACAATACATGAATATGAGTAGATATAACAAATATAAAAACAAAGGTAGCGGTAAAGATACACATAGTGAAAGAATATAAAAAAGTAGGATGAATAAGAAAGAATAAAAGGATGGTGAGGAAAGAAGTAAAAAAAAAAAAGTCAGAAATCTTTGGAGATTACAAGGCATACATGCATAGATGCAGCCAGGAGCATAAATATGTGAATAATGTAAACATGTTCACGAAATAAAGGTCTATCTCAGCCTTCTAAGGTCTTCAGCAGAGTTAATGCCCTTTTTATCACCGGTTTCGGTGAGGGCAATAACTCTGCCATCAGTAGTCCAAGCGACCTTCACTTTGCTGCAAGTTTTTGCCTGCTTGAGAAGGTCAGCATTGGTTCTGGTGAGGTCCTCTTGAATGGACTTCCTCTGGCCTGCCAGCTTCCGTCGGTTTTGTATTATTTGCTGGCGCTTCCCGTACGATGAAAAAGTGACAATGATGGGTCGGGGATGAGGACGACGCCCCCCTGACGTTGGCTCCCGATCTTTCATGCCAACCCTATGGCTCCGCTCAATGTCCTCTTTTGTGATGGGGACTTGAAGAATTGGTGTTGGCGAGGTGCAGGACGACTTCATCGGTGTTTTCCTTCACAGACTCCTCCAGCCCGGTGAAACGGAGACAGTTCCTCCGGGATAGTACTGCTCCTGATCATTTGCAGCTCGTTGCAGGGATTGGATGGTCACTGATTGCTTGCAAACCTCCTCCTGCAACGACTTGACCTTTTTCTCCTTCTCACGAGCAGAGGACTCAAGGTCAAGAACTTGACCTTGAAGGGTCTCAACGGCAGATGCAAGTTCGGCTAGGCGTTTTTCCACTGCCGTTCCAACCAATGACAAGAAATTCTCGTTGGAGATGAGATCAGAGATAACCCCTGATATTAGATCTTGCTGGGACTTGTTAGCCTTCTCTGCATTTACAGATGAAGATGATCTAGTATTTGATGAAGGGCTGTCGGCCATGATGGGAAAACAACTGGAGAGACAAGTCTCAAAGTGAAAGCAAATTCCTGAGTGATGAGTAATGTGACCGCCAGTTCCAAGCCTAAAGTAGTGTGTGTGCGTGTGTATTACTCATACATGCGGTTACACTGTAGCACATGATAACTAACACAGATTTCCACAAATGGGGCAGTGGTGAGGCAGTGATTAAATGAGCCGAGACCGTCAATAGAACATTTGAAAAGTTTACTCACATAGTCCACATCATTATTAAATCCTAAATTGATCAGGCTGCTCCTGGCTGCTCTAAAGGATGATCCTCAGGTATTTACATAATTAATTTGTCCTTTGCTGCTGGAAAAACAAGATCTTTTATAAATAAAGGGAAAGTGGTCAAATAAATAACCACTGCCTTTGTCCAGTTCTTTGAGATATCCTACGGGTGAGGTTCACCACGAAATCATAGATGCAACGGTCTGGAGCAGGGCAAGTTCAGTCTGGTCTGGTGTGATCACCACGCAAACATTGCTTGGGACCAGCATCCCTGACAACTTGAATTGAGAAGTATGAAGTCACACTTCTGTACTCTATGATACTGCGCTAAAGCATTCAATAACTATCTCTTCCGACTACTATTTCCTTTACCTGGGCAGAGATTGATAAACATAGACTAATATCTATTAACGTTAGTGCTGTTGCAGGGATTCAATTCCCATATTTGGAGGCTCAGGATCTGGTGGCTATCTGCTAGATTGTAGGGCATCGTGTACTCAACCAATATCAACAATATGTACATTGAAAGAATCTTTATCATAAATAAAAAGCGAAAGTACTTGCCGGCCGGTATGTCAATAGTGACATCGGATATTATGGGTGTTCTTGTCTCACTGCTCCATGAAAATGAACCATTGGTGATCTGTTGCAATTAACATAACGAACATTCGATTCAGTATTATACGTTCTAAAATGATAATTTGTAGAATTGATCTGCCTTGCAAAGTAAAGGAATAAAGTTTGATATTGTCATTAGCATTGTCCCCCCCCCCGTGTTGTACATTATCCTCCTTCCCCTATTTCTTTACTTTTCCATTATCTTTATTCTGTTTTCTTTTTCTTTTTTAGTCTACCATATTTTGTAAATTAGTGGTAGATCTGATATTTATTTATAGTCTGTATAGGTAACTAGATTAGTATTAGTCCCCCTCCCCCTGTAATATAACCTACTTCTTAAAAAAAAAAATGTTGTTTCTGTAAAGGTGATCTGTGTTTTAACAAGCTGTGCTTTTTTAACAGACCACCTCTTTTTCCACATTTTTTAAAGTCTTTATAACTGTTTCATTGTTAATGTATTTATGCTAGTTTACGATGAACTTGTTACTACTGTTACTGAATGAAATGTTTTTTATGCAAGTGGAAAGAAATAAATAAATCTTGAATCTTGAATCTTGATATCGTTTAGCCTGTACATGCTTTATCAGTTTTTAAATGGAAAATATCTAAATCTAAATTGAAAACGATGATTTCAAATCTTGTTTTGTTCTAATTATTTAATGTGTCTAGGGTGTGAAGGAGAACATTTTTTTCATTTCAACCATTAACTAAAAATATCTACACATAGATCAAGTTGCCGCATTATGATGATCATCTTGTTCCTTACCAGAATGGCGAGTGATATTACATACCTTCAATGCAATGCCAGGTGGAACTGTTTCACCATTCATGTTCGTCATAGAAATAGCTTGCGTTTGAGATTCATTATGATTGTTTGACAACGTTGAGTATGGAATTGATCCATATTTCTTGTCATAACCTCTCTTCAGTTTTTGGATCAAAGCGCTGGAAGTGGTGGCTTTCTACAAATAAATAGTACTCCAAAAAGGGAGGCGAGGCGTCGGGGATACATAAATACATCATGAAATTGCATGTAAAGAGGATGTATATATATATTCAGGTATTATACAGTGCGTCCCAGAAAAAAACGAGAATTATCGATGTTTTATCATAACTTAATCACATTTATAATTAATAAATGACACATATTTGGAAAGCTTAGATCCTCCTCTTTCATTTAATGCAACTCATATGATGCATATGTCACGCATGAGTGATTAAAATCAATTTGAAGAGAGGAAACCGAAAAGTCATTTAGCGGGCGGTATCTGAATTTCAAAGAGAAAATCACATTTCTAGAAAGTTGAGTTTCTGCCCGTTCATATGACACCTCAATCAGGAAAAATGAGCTAGGAATAAAAAAGTTCTGTTTGTTTAAAGTAGTGCTTGCATTTCCATAATTTTAATTGAATTTGTTTGCTAAAATTATGAAAAAGTAAGGGCTACTTTAAACAAACAGAACTTTGTCATTCCTTACCCATTTTTCCTGATTGAGGTGTCATATGAAAGGGCAAAAACCCAACTTTCTAGAAACGCGATTTTCTCTTTGAAATTCAGATACCGCCCGCCAAATGACTTTTCGGTTTCCTCTCTTCAAATTGATTTTAATCACTCATGCGTGACATGCGTGACATATGCATCATATGAGTTGCATATGTCACGCAAGTTCTGTTTGTTTAAAGCAGCCCTTACATTTTCATAATTTTAGCAAACAAATTCGTTTTCACTGGCTGCCTGCCGTAGCAAAATGCAAAATTGACAACAGACTTAACTCCGTTTCGTTGACAATCAGCCCTGCATGAAGTCTTTCGTCTACGGCTGATTGTCAACGAAACGTAGTTAAGTATTTTGTTAATTTCCTTTGTTGATATGGCAGGCAGTCAGTGAAAACGAATTCGTTTAATAAAATTATGGAAATGCAAGCACTGCTTTAAACAAACAGAACTTTTTTTTTCCTAGTTCATTTTTCCTGATTGAGGTGTCATATGAACGGGCAGAAACTCAACTTTCTAGAAATGTGATTTTCTCTTTGAAATTCAGATCCCGCCCGCCAAATGACTTTTCGGTTTCCTCTCTTCAAATTGATTGTAATCACTCATGCGTGACATATGTATCATATGAGTTGCATTAAATGAAAGAGGAGGATCTAAGCTTTCCAAATATGTGTCATTTATTAATTATAAATGTGATTAAGTTTCGTTTTTTCTGGGACGCACTGTATAGTCAGTACTGAATTAAAAAAGATGATGATGAAATTACTAAAGACGGAAGAAGCATGGTCGTGTACGAAGAAGAAAAAAAGCATCTTCTACATCACTCATAATTATCACTCATACCAGAAAACAATATCAATATCAATGTCAATGTCAATCAGATTCCTCTTTAACGATTCAGTATGAACCTTTCTCCTTTTTTAAATAATTCTCTGATCCAAATTCAAGGCGACGTGACCATACTATCATAATGCAGCCAAGTCCTTTCATAATTCGATCACCCTGTCCGTAAATTATTTTGTTCATTCATTTATTTATCTACTTCTGATAATCATACAGGAAGCTTCATTCATCTTTAAAAATATGGTCTTCAATGACATCCTGTTTACACAATACAGTTAACAACTTAATTATTCATACCCTTGTATTAAAATGTGATGTATTCCCTCCTTAACTCAATAATGAAAGCTAGAATGGTTGAATATTGTTCTTTGTTACATAATTTTAGATGTAAGCTTTGATATGTCAGATTATGAAGACGCCTAAATCGGGAAAATCAATTATTACATCCTTTACAAACGTATGTATTAATTAGCTGTTAACTGTATATACAGATTTTAACTGTAAAAACAAAAATAAAGATGAGACAGTAAACCATCAAATGGTAATATAAAATAAGGCATAACGAAAACATATACAATGTACCATTTGCAAAGATGAATATATATTGCCATTTCAATCACAGATCCCACAATGTGGTATCATACCTTCTTCTTTTCTTTATCATCGTTGTCCTCATCCATTTCACCGCCCTTCAATAGATTGCCTTCGATCTCGGGTGCTTTGAAGAAGTTTCCTAGTCGACGTATACTGACGACAGCCGTGACGAAGGAAGACGACACCTTTGGTAGTAACTGTAGAGGGAGCTGAAGCTGGTTGATGACTGCTAATGATGTGAAGGCTACGTCAGGAGTCAGGTTCTTGCCCGTGAATACACTGTACAGGCTCAGAGCCTAAATCAGTCCAAAACAAGAAAACAAAACATTTTACACTCGTTTTTTAAATAAAAATTCTAAAGGGCCTGAACAAAAAAATATATGAATACTTTTCGATGCAAAATATTAAATATGCCATTTCAAATAATGATTTGATATTTGAATCAAGTGTAAAATCGGCACGGTTGGTGAAAATCAAAAGAATGATTAATGTTATATTATTTAAATTGAATCAGATGAGGACCCGAAATTCAACTGGTGAAATTCCCGATTACAGCATCATAGAAATATTATATTGGGTAAATCTATATGACTAACAAAGCATCACCAACATTTTATATATTATATTCCAAAGTTCCACAAGCCCATTTCATCAGATTCTGCTTCTCTCGTTCAGAGAATACACATTATACAAACAAATTGCCATTCTAAAGACTTGACTCTTATCACTAAGTTGTTATGCTAAATTAAAGTAACTTGTTATACTTACTATGGGCATAACAAGAAGTGGGACTGCATTGGCCAAGGAATCTGAAATAAAAACAAAATAAATATATATTACATTCCCATTTCTGTTAACTAAGATGATTCTGTTGAGCATAAGAATAAGGACGGTGATAACAATGCTAGCAATTAAAAAACGACAAGTGATAGAAATAATCATATCAACAATAATATGACAAATATAATCGAAAGTCATTAGGTTAACAATGATAACGATGAAAGGTTATATTGATAGAGGAAAGAGATAATTAGGTAAGCATTGAAGATTGAAAAATACGTGAATAAGTTAATAAATAGTCTCCCATTGAACATTTATACAAAACATTTTACCTTCTAATAACACTCTCATTCTGAAAGGCTAGTGACAATACTTTTAAACATTCTTTCATGAAACATGATACTGCGAAGGTTAGCGAATTTTGTATCGTATTTCACCGATGTTAAGACAATTGTTATAACATTTTTCTGGAATACTTCTTACACTGCTATGAATCTGTACTTACTAAGCTGGACCTGCCAGAACATTAGAGCCTTTAGTTTACCGACTTCTTTGATTCTGGTGACCTCGATAGCCTGTTGAAATATTCTCTCCCAAGCGTTTAATTTGACGACTTTCATTCCTTGCAGTACCTCGTTAGTCTGCTTTAACCGTTCATCTGACATTTGCTAGAATGAACATCAACCATAACAAAACAACCAGTTTGAGAACAGTAGCCATGTTATCAATTAAGAAAGAAAAAGAGTTCTCTTTGTCTTTGGATGACCGAGGGGGGGGGGGGGAGCTAATTTTCGATAGGGTAATTCAATTCAATTCTTTTATTAATCCGAATTCAAAAGAATACATGGGAACAATTTTGTTACACATTGTAAAAATCATAATATTTATATAAGAAACTATAGCGTTGTGTTTATAATTTTAAAAGAACCATCTAAATAAAAGGTAGCCCCAAAAATAAATATTCTTATATTCTAGTATTACACATTCAGAAAGTGATGAAAAGGATAGAACATCAAGGTGAAAGAAGGAAGGAAAATCACGCCAACCGATACTTGGGGCCCACATGCTCCTCACTCAACTTGGTTGTACAGACACACGGAGTATGAAACATAGGAGCCCAAATATCGTCTTGGAGGATTTTGGAGGATTCGCGCCTTGCATTCTTCTGTCAGATTTCGTCTATTTCCTGTTATTTTACTCGGCCTCTCGACTACACTTTCCATTTTCCTAAAGTCATCTATCCTACAGGCTACATGCCCAAAACCAAACAACATAGTTGAAAAATAAAATACTCACGACAAAGCATTTGTAGAAAATAGGATTATCAACATGTAGATAGCTCAATTTCCTGAGATAAAACATTCTTTGGGCGCTCGCCACAATGGACGTATCCTCATCATGCCCAGGTACATTTATTATCAATCGTTGTTCACAGATTTTGTTTTTTAAAATCATTTCAATGTTTTCATCTTTGATCTTCACTGGTTAGTATTGTTGTGTAGCAACTCTAAAGTCAACAACGATTTCTTCCGTTTAGACTAAAGGATTCCATGGAATAACCCGAATGGTGATAGTATCCACCTGTAATGTTTCTCGACCTGTAGGACCTAGGCTCGCATGGCAGATAAAACAGGGGCGAGGACCTTTCCTATTAACTAGCTTACTAAACAATGATAAAGCGATTCAAATGAACTAACTGGCCTAAACTTATTACCTACATGTAGCTTACTAATACTCACCAACCACTGACAACATAATTAACAAGCCCTTAGAGTAATCGACTGTATATATAAAATTGTGAGACAAACAAGGAAAGATATAGGGATTCTTTCTTCACATGAATTAAACTTACCATAGCCTCCTGTTGGTAGAATGATTGTTTATTAGCAATGTAGATCTGAACAGGTATAGCCAGTAAAAGTATGAGGCAACTAACCAGTGCTGACACTCCGAGTTCATTGTAGAGAATGATGATGTATATAACAACCTGCTCAACAGAAACGTTCCCAAGTTTAAATATTACGTGACAACATTACACCATTGTTCATTTGCAGCTTTGTATAAAGCACTACTTTTAAAGGTTTACTTCTCTCTTAAATCTATTTGTTTATGAGGATCGGCGCTGAAATACAGTAGATGATATTCACATTTTATTACCTTTGTTACATAATGAAATTATTAAGAAAAATGTCATGATGTGATATATCTTTTTAGGTCCATCGAAGGCAACAAATCAAAGGCTACTCTTTAAAAATAAATATGATGATAATAATAATAACAATGATTATATTACATTTATAAGCGCCTTTTCATTAGATACAAAACGCATAGATATATGATGTATAATATATCTTATAAACATTTGTTTGACATTTCAATGATTTCGCATTATATACTCACCTGATATGGTATAAACCAGCAGGAATGGAACCATTGCAAAGCTAAGAATATGGCCCTAGGATCTACTGACATGTGGTTGGTAATCTCACCGATAGTGAGAGACCCACTACCAATCACCGAACTCGACAGGCGTAAGGATTTGGCATACACTGCTGACTATATCATTTAAAACAAAGTGAACAAAAGCATTTTATCAGGATGTTTAGAAAGTTATGACTCTAGAGGAAAAAAAATCTAATAGCAGACGACATACACATAATTATGGAGCGACAAAATACGAGGTGCACTCCAAAAGGTTTGAGACTCTTTTAGGAGACATTTTCTTGGTACCAAATTAAGTATAAAACTATAATCTCCTGTAGTAGGATCCTCTGAAGGCCTCCAAAGTGAATGTGTCAAGCACTCTTGTCACAGCCTCCTTCATCTCCTCAATAATTTTAACAACTGTCACTGAGGTTCCTCTTCAGCTTGGGGAATACCCAAAAGTCACAAAGAGCATGGTCTGTGATGTAGGGAGGATGAGGACAGTTTTAAAATCAATCTCTTAGTTTGCAGGCACGGATCCAGGATTTCTTAGGGGGGGGGGGCCCACTTTTTTTTTTGGTCCGAAAAAAAATCGTAACGATTAGCCAGCCGCTAAATAAGCGGGGGGGGGGGGGGGGGGGGGGGGGGGGGGAAGAGGACCCTTTTTTTTTTTGGTCTCGAAATTTGAAAATTTGACATTTTGTTCCGTTGGGGGGGGGGTGAGGTCACCTTTTTTAGGTCAGCCATTGGCATATTTTTTTTTTTTTAAATAAAAAAAAAAAAAAAAAAATCACAGAAAAGGGGGGGGGGGGGTTGCTCCAAAATACACACATAAAAAACCGAAGGGGGGAGGGTCAACCCCCTAACCTCCTCCCCCTCCCGTACGTGCCTACTCGTCTGAAAATAGTTTTTCCCCTCCCTTTAAGCTTTAACGTTTCATTAAATCATTAGAAAAAGAAGACGATTCGATGTACAGTTTTTTACTCTTAATCCTCGTCTTAATTCATCCCCCTCTCCCGCGCAAAGCCCGGAAGCTTTTACGGTTCATTAAATCATTAGAGAAAGAAGACGATTCGTTGTACCGTTCTCGACTCGTAATCCTCATCTGAATTCAGTTTTCCCCTCCTCCCTCCCGCGCGAAGCGCGGAAGCTTGTACGTTTCATTAAATCATTAGAGAAAGAAGACGATTCGTTGTACCGTTCTCGAAAATAATCCTAGTCTGAATACAGCTTTTACGTTTCATTAAATCATTAGCGAAATAAGACCATTTGTCGTACCGTTCTCGACTCTTAATCCTTGTCTAAATCAATTCCCCCCCCCCTTCCGCGCGAAGCGCGAAAGCTTCGACGATTCATTAAATTATTATAGAAAGAAGACAATTCGTTGTACCATTCCCGAAAATTATCCTCGTCTGAATTAAGTTCCCCCTGCCCTCCCCCGCGCGTAGCGCGGAAGCTTTGACGTTTCATTAATTCATTAGAGAAAGAAGACGATTCGTTGTACCGTTCTCGACTCTTAATCCTTGTCTGAATTTCAAATATGTTCTTTGTCTATTTCCTTTGCTTCCTACGTCCTCTCCCTTTACACTCCTCTCTTTTTTTGGCCGGCGTTTATTGGGGGACCACCCCACCGCCCCCCTGGCTACGCGCCTGCTGTCAGATGAACATATGTTGATACCTTGTCCGCCCCGGAAGCTCAGGGGTTTAAGGTTTTAATTTACGGTCAGATTAGCATTCAGGGGTCCGCCTTAGCGCCCTAGACGGGGTCCAGGGGGCAAAGCCCCGGAAGTTCAGGAGTTTAGGCATTTAATTACGGTCAGATGAGCATTTTTTTGATACCTAATTGTTACAATGGCAGGTCACTAATTGGCTTGGGGTTCAGGGGGCGGAGCCCCGGAATCTCAAGGGTTTTAGGCACTCAATTACGGTCAGATGAGTTTTGAGGGGCCCGCCTAAGGGCTCTTGGTTGGGTCCAGGGGGTAGAGCCCCCAGAAGCTCAGGGGTTTTAGGCGTTTAATTACGGTCAGATGAGCATTTTTGATACCTTATTATTTGTGACACTAGCAGGACACCATTTGGCGTGGGGTCCAGGGGGCAGAGCCCCCAGAAATCAGGGGTTTTAGGCATTAAATGACCGTCATATGAGCATCTAAGGGCCCGCCTTAGGGCCCTAGGTGGAATCCAGGGGGCAGAGCCCTTAGGATTTTAGGCATTAATTTTAATCATGGTCAGATGAGCATATTTTGATACCCCATTATAATGTGACACTGGCAGTTAACTATTTTTTCTTTCTCGCTCTCTTTCTTTCTATTTCTCTTTAATATACTTTTTCAAAGAAAGTGTGGGGGAGGGGCTCGAGGATCCCGATCCCCGCCGTTCCGCGGGCCCTGATATGTAGGCATCTCAAAAAGCATTTTCTTGCCTGGCTGTAAATTTAGGAATTTGTCATTTTCCAACAAACGCATGAAGTGAGGAAAATTATCTCATTTCAGCATTATTTGTTAACCACCGTTATGGAATTATAAATAAACCACGTTTGAATACTATTTCTCCAACCCCCCCTCCCCTATCAGTATGCCAGTGCCCTCCCCCCCCCTCCGATCTACACCTTGTTGGCGGGAAAATTGCAACTTATATCCCTTACCTTTCTTCATTCTCTTTTTTTCCTTTCCCTTTCTCTCCTCTTTCACTTTCCCTTCCCTTCCTTATCTCTCTTTTAGGTTTGCTGGGGGGGGGGGGGGGGAGGGGCACGGTCATTTTGGTCCCCAACCCGCTCCACACATTGTTGGCGGGATTTTGTCCTTCCCTTTATCTCCTCTTTATCTTTTTTCTTTCCCTTTCCTTCCTTCTCTTTTATTTTTTTTATTATGGGGGGGGGGGGGGGAAGGGGGAGGCAAGTCCTTCCCCCGATCTCCTTCTTCCCTCTTTTCTTTTCTTCTTCCTCTTCTTTTTTCCCTTTCTCTCCTCTTTCCCTTCTTTTCCTTCTCTCTCTCTCTCTCCTTTTTTTTTGCGGGGGGGGGGGGGCAAGGCACGCTCGCCCCCCCCCCCCTGGATCCGCGCCTGAAAGTGTGGACGGATGGATAGTCCTGGCGCTCTGGCCACATGGCCACAACACAATCTCTTCCCGAATTCCTGCCTAGTGGAGGTCGATAATGATCACCATGACCTTTCCGTTGGACTTGCTCTGCCTCACCTTCTTGGGTCTGGGGAGCAAAGATCTTGTCTATTAGTATATGGATCATGACGATAGATGTAGCTTTCGTCATAGGTCACCAGAGACTAACTTATGGAGAATTTCGTAAGTTTTGGTCTAGTTCAACACAAAGTGCCAATGCATAGGGAGCTCCCGACTGCACTATATAAACTATAGTCAGTTGTGACAAGCAGTGTTTAGTAGGGTGTGTTCGAACTGCTGTTATAGCCGGCTCTTTCACCCTGGTATAACAACACTGGCATGTCAGCTTATTAGATACACAATTATGATGTACTAACATTATAATAATCTAGGACATTTACAATGCTCTCCAAAAAATATCTCAAATTTCTGGAATGCCCCTCATATTTAGGTAACCTAACAATTCTCAATGTAGTAACGTGGGTCTTGATTTTGTCATCTGTGTCGTTCAGGTTGTACATCCTTTTTCTTAAATCATTTAATGATAACATGAAAATTACCATTTTTTCTTACGATGTAGCGTAAAATATCGGATATTTGAATGTTTTGGGCGGACATGTCGAAATGAAATTCAATTAAATCCAAAGTGAATTATGGTTATTTGTTGCTGATTAAAATAAGTCTAACCATAATGAAATTCTTGCAAAAGTAAAGTAGTAGAGCGCGTTTACCTGAATGGCAGCCCTGACTTTGGCTGCCTCTAAGATGATATAGTGATAACCTAACTCATGGGTGATTTTTTGGAAGACTAATTGGAAGAAGAGGACCGTCACCAGAACATATCCATTGGAAAAGAAATCTCCCACTGTGATGTATGACTCCAGCATCTGTGTGTTGTAAAAATAAACATTTATATTTCACTACTGCATAAGATACAATAATTATGCAAATACTTTTTTGGAATCTTCATGTTTTAGGCGGAGTTGGGGATCGTCAAAGGAGTGAATAAACTTTTAACATATTTAAGATAATCATATCGTCTACGTTTGCCTTAATCTTAAGCAAGTTATGATAATATGATTTGTTAAACAGGGGAGTAGATGATTTAATATATTTGAATCGCCCCAACCTAATAACTGTGATAGACCTGAATTCAACAATGTATAGATGTGCAGAAATTATAATTGCCACTTCATCAAATAAAGCAATACCATAAATATTACCATAAAATTACATTAAATATATTTTTGTTTCGACAGAAATGATGAAGTGCAGCCAAGCGTATGGAAAATGCAATTAATTGTTTGCCACGAAATATGAATAAAATCACAGTTCAAAGTCATAAATTGAATCAAGGGGAAAAGGAGGCTTCTATGAGATAAGATGACATAAACAAATCTTTATGATCAACAATTAAAGCGAAATAAATGAACAGAACACAATTAAATTAATGATGAACAGCATATCAAATAAAGCGATTTACACCTAATGATAATGATATAAAGGAAGGGTTATCGCTCATCGGAGGTGACAATGATCAAAATGATAAACCAAATTAGTAAATGCGTACATGATTTGTAGGCCCTGTCTCCTCTGTATCTTTGCTCTGCAAAGTTACCCATCTGATAACTCCAGCGATGAGAAATGGCGTGGCAAAACCTGACGTAACTCCAACAAACATGAGAATTCCCGATATGTACATTCCTTTCTTAAGGAATCTGTAGAGAGCTCGACTGAAACTGAATTCAAGGCCTTTCTTTCTGGCCCTCTCCTAAGGGGCTCGAATGAAGAAGACAAAACAGTGAAAAAGATCAACCAGACACACTTTCCAACTGCTAATGCTGAACTTTCAATGTTTGGTCTATTTACCAGATACTTTTCCGCTCAAAACATGAAAAGAAAAAAGAATAAAAGGTATTTAGTACAGAATTTGAAGGCCTCATAGAGGTCTATGAAGTATGGTAACTAAACAATGACGGTATCTCTTGACGACGTTACATGCCAACTTAATGATGCCAATCTTTCCAGGGTTTAAAATTTATAAAATCAAATGTTTTATCTCTTTATATTCAACTTTGTCTTTCCACAGCAAAAAATGTGAGCGTTTGTTTTGCCAAAAAGCCTTACCAATGCCAAAAATATGATTTAATTGGTCTATCAAACAACTAGAATTTACGTTAAGAGATGCTAGAAGTACCTGTTCTTGGATGAGAATCTTGGCGAATCGTTCGCTGGAGTACTTTGCAGAATGCTCATCGGGTAGGCTTCCCATATCTTCATCTTCTATTGCCTGCGTCATGCCTTTCTTAAACAGGTCGTTCATCCATGCATAGAGGAGAGATGATGGCAAACTACAATCATCATGAAGATACTTCAGATTCCTCAATTCTGGAGGATGTTCTTTAGGTGATGATCCGAGGCTGAATCCCTGGTTTGCATTTGAAGATTTGAAGGGGAAGAAAGGTGATGTACTGGTTGTTCTAAATGTATGAAGTAGCAGCTTAAATCAAAAACGTTCTGACAATCACGTATATCTGCAATGTTTCAATGATAATAATAACCACACAAAATTGTTTAAACTACAAATATAATGGATGATTACTTCAAAAGATCAATAGGGACAATGATCATGCAGGATAGGGAAGAAAGAGTAAGCACAAGTGGAGGGATATGTACTATTTCCAAGACTGAAATGCGTATAATATTATATGCGTCATAATATATGAGATCTTGCATGTCTAGCTGTGCTCGGGCCATTACCTTTTTCATCAGAAAATAGATTTCCACCACACACATCGCTGCATCTATAGCTACCATTGACTTATTGAAGGTCCAGATCATGTGACGTGACGTAATATTATCGTGATGAAACGCAGAAGCCCTGAAACACTCTGCGACGAGGAGGCACACCCAGTATAAGAACTGTACAGGCCACATTCCCGGTAGCTCCCAGTATTCCATGTAATGATGATATACCATTACAAAGATGGCGGCCAGGAATCCAGCTAATGGTACGATGTACAGTCTCGGTGGACTATCAAAGTGATGGTCATTTGAGGTTAAGATACTTTCGACAATCATACCGATACATAGAAGAGTGTACAGGATATACGTCAACCAACGGACCACGTGACCTGGATAGCGGATGATGTAGGCATGATCAGTTGCCCGAGAGATGCTACATACAGGTATGAAGATTAAAACCAGTGAAGCCATCATACAAAATACCAAGTGCAAGATAAGGAGTACGAGGTCTATTGTACAGGTGTTGGAGGCCCAGTTACCAGGAGGATGTAGAATGATTGAAACATCGTCTACGGTAGACGAGTTTTCTCCTCCACAAAACCAAGAAATAACTGCGTCTGTTACCTCTGCCATGGTTTCCTGTATGAATAAAAACAACATAAGGAGAAAGACAATGAATAACATGAAACAAACTAAATGTCAATATGCACTCAATATAGTGCTTATTAAAAAAAAAGTACACACTGTGAAAGTATCCGGTAAAATTAAATTTCGCGATATCTGAATGATTCTAGGGGATGAAATTATGGGCGAGGGCCTATTCAGTCAGATGGCACCTACAGTATTGAGAATATTGTGCGCTTGAGTGAGCACTGACAACTTTTGAAAGAAAGAACAAAATCGCAATAAATATAAGCCATTACTTACTCAATTATAAAATAGTGTTAATAATTCTATTGCCATTTGATTGAAAAGGCCCGTACCCCTAATCGTTTAACAAAAAAATCATGCAGATATCGTGAAATTATGATTTCCGAGAATCTTTACAAAATTCGTATTTTAAATACCGTTTGTTTTCAAACTATTATGTTCCATGTTAAGCCTCGGTCACAAATGCCATTACGAACTGCTACGAACGCCGTACGAACGATTTTCAGACAATGGTAAATCGGGAAGACTGGAAAAACAGTGAGATTCGTACGAAATTATCGTTCGTAGCATATCTTTAGAATATCGAGTTGAATCATGTCTAGCTTTTTCTTTTTGGTTGTTTAAGCCGAATAATATATTTCACATTCGTAATCCAGTAGGGGTCTGGTAAATGATGTATATAATAAACGGAGTGTTTTGGTATTTGCACCCCACCATGTTCCTGTTCAACGTTTTAAAACGTTAATGCGCTTTTTACATCTTGCAAATACATTGCAGGGGCGGATCCAGCAGGCGGCAAGAGAGGGGGGGGGGGGCCAAATCTTGAGAAAATATTTATTGGCGAATCAGCCAGCCGGCGAACACGGTGAAAAAGCGGGGGGGGGGGGTAAGACCATAATATAAATATATATATTTTGGTCCAGTTTTTTTTGGAAATTTTGCTCCGACTCAGCCGGCCGGTGAATAAGCAGGGGGGGGGGGGAGGGGGAGGAGAAGGGATGCTGGAGAGGAGGATCACTATTTTTTTTTTTTTTTGGGGGGGGGGGGGGGAGTGAAGCGGCATGATTTTTTCTAACTCTCACTTTCAGAGAGAGAGAGAGAGAGAGAACCACCATCATTATGCAATGGTTCAGGGTTTGTGTAATGTACATTTGAAACCATTTCCTAGCGTCTCAACCCACAAAAAATAGCGAAACAATTTTTGAGAAAAAGCACTGAACTGAATAAAGAATAATAACTTTATATTGGCTCATACTAATACTGATACATACGAGCTAAAGACAATGTGATATCAGCAAAGTAAGATGGGGTATTCTCACAGGCGTACTGGTAGGGGGCTTGGGGCGCTAGCTCCCCCCCAAATAAAATTGAACCATGACCAAGGAAAGAAAGAGAAGAGAAGAAGAAAAAAAAAGAGAAAAAAGAAAAAGAGGAAGGAGAGGAAAAGAAAGAAAAAAAAAAAGAAAAGGAGAAAGAAAAAAAAATGAGAAAAAGGAAACGGGGAAAGAAAGAGAGAAGAGGGGTGGGAGTAAAAGAGCAAAGGGAATGTTGGGTGGAGTCGCCACGTCGAAGGAGCAAGAACGATACACATAGATAATTATGTTGCTGTGTCGGGTCTGCTGTGTCGGTATTCTTGCTCTATCTAGCTCGTGTACTATATCAATGCAGAAAATTGAATTCGGTGAGATGTTTAATGTCGGTCGGCCGGCAAAATTTTTTCCCCTACGAACTGTGACTTTTTATCGAAAAAAGAAACATTTTTGAAAATTCAGACAATTTCTGTGATAATTTAATGAAACGTTTAAGCTTCCGCGCTTCGCGCGGAATGGAGGGAAACTGAATTCAGACAAAGTGAGTAGAAATCAGTACAAAGAATCATCTTCTTTCTCTAATAATTTAATGAAACGTCAAAGCCTCGCGCTTGGCGCGGGAGGGCGAAAACTGAATTCAGACAAGGATTAAGAGTCGAAAACAATACAACGAATCGTCTCCTTTTTTAAAAAAATTAATGAAACGTCAAAACTTTCGCGCTTGAGGGTGAAATTGAATTCAGACAAGGATTAAAAGTCGAAAACAGTACAACAAATCGTCTTCTTTACCTTATAATTGAATGACCCGTCAAAGCATCCGCGCTACGCTACTCTATTCAGACAAGGATTAAGAGTAATAATTTAAGGAAACGCATCGTCTTCTTTCCCAAATAATTTAATGAAATGTGAAAGCAAGGATTAAGAGTAGAAATCAGTAAAACGAATCGTTTTCTTTCTCTAATAATCTAATGAAATGTCAAAGCTTCCGCGCTTTGCGCGGGAGGGAGGAAACAAGAACTAAGAGTCGAGAACGGTATAACGTATCGTCTTCTTTCTCTAATAATTTAATGAAGTATCAAAGCTTCCGCGCGTGGCAGGGGGGGGGGGGAATGAAAAATAACTTAGTTCCTTGCTCCGGGTTTACAGGGTTAATTTTGTAGACATTGGGACATTGGCATTAATATATTTGTCGGTAATTGGTGGCTCGTTTTGTAGGTAATCGGTGGCCTCTACACCCTCCCCCCTCCCCCACTGAAAAAGATCTAACGACGCCCCAGTACAACTCGTGAAGTACCGGACCAACGTCTTTGTGCATTGTGCGGCAACGAAGCATATACAACGTCCCACGACGTGACAGATCACTTTTCTCTAACTTCTAACCAGGCAGAAGGCCTCGTTTTTTCCAGGGAGTGCCGGTGGACATTAATGTGCCAAACGTGGTTCTCAAATTGCAAAAGATCCCTACTCTTGGAGGGGGTAGGAGAAAGCAATTTACGTCATATTACTCCAGGAAGTGCCTGGAAATCGGTCTAATGTGGTTCTAAAATTGCAAATGCTTCCTACTCTGGGAGGGGGTCACAAACCACACCCGCTTGGTCGTTCCGCTCCCTCGCCGCTAAAGCCTCGCTCCGTCGCTTCATCAGGTTTTACATGTATTTCACCCCATGCCATTTTGTGCCACCCCCCGTAAGAAATTCCTGGATTCACCACTGATGCCCATACCCGTTGAGCTTCGGGGGCTCCGCCCCTTGACCCCCGTCGAGGCTTTGCCCCTAGACCCCACTTTGAAAGTATCTACGATTAGGTAGAGGGTAGAGAGCGAAGCGAGCGGAGCGTAAATTGGTGTGGGGAGTTCCGGAAGCTCAGGAGCTTTAGACATTTTATTACGGTCAGAGAAGCACACATATTTTGATGCCGCATTCGTGTCACTGGCAGGTCACAATATTTTTGTTGAATGACGTAAATCATGGTCTGAAGCAACATTTAATTCAAATGAGACACTTGCTAAAGACTAAAACATTTAAAATTGACCATTTATTTTCATAAGTACATTTTATAGGTGAAAATAATAATAATAAACACAGAGAACCGCCCTTAATATCCTCCCTCAGTATTTCAAATTAATGTAACGAAGCTTTCTGCAAGTGATGAGTTTCTTTACAGGAGGGGGGCGTCCTAGATTAAGTGGACAGATGAGTGCATAGTGGTCTTAAGGGAGCCCACTCACTTTGTCCACGCTGTTGACCAGGTTATCAATTTCCGAGAAATAATCAAATCTAGAATGTGTCCCGCATGATGAGTTGCCACAGTAACATGTTGCTGGAGACCAGCAGAGTTCAGCATCTCTACGAAGTTTATGGCGTCTTTGTTGCGTATATCATCCACATTTATGTTGAAATCGCCGACAAGTAATTGAGCATTATCAGTTACAGTTACTAGCAGCGCTCAAAATACACGGGGGCGGTGGGCGATTCGCCCCCGTGAGCTACATAATCGCCCCCGTCAGGATGCCCACGGGGGCGATTGCAAAATTAAAAATCGCCCCCGTGGAATTATAAAATAAAGATTATCTTTTCTGTTATAACTTTAACACAATATTGAGTTTCAATTTCTCGTTCTATGAGTAGGCCTATTATTACCGATTCAGCTCGCAGTACAGTGCCGCCGTCAGCAGTGGTTATAGGCCTACTGCGCCGTTATTAGGGACTTTTAGATTTGCACGTCGACAGCTTTGACTGCAACGTGTGACGTCATTTTAAGGCACTGCGCATGCGTTACGTCGTCTCAGACGGCGCTCGAGAATGCGTCAACCTTGATTTTCCTAAATCTAGTACATACATACATATTGGTATTTATATAGCGCCTTAACATGCTCAAGGTACTAGTACTATGCCGCGTGCGCATAAAATATACAGTTCCTTAGGTAGACAAAGGAACTGATCCTTCCCTGCTATTATGTAAAAATGTGTAGAACAGATGTCACATGCATATTCACCTGTCCTACACATTTTTACATAATAGCAGTGAAGGAATGTTTTTTTGTTGAGGGTAGAATGAGGAACTGTATATTTTGTCCTCTTTCTTTGTCCGTGATGTTCATAGTGTACTTCCTGCATGCACCATCGTCGAGTGCAATCTAACAGATTTCTAATTGTAGTCAACATGGGCAGTTAAGTACGTTGACACGCATGATCAGTCGGCGTTCGTCGTGTTCTCGTCCACTCAATCTAAAAGTCCCTAGTAACGGTACGTGTGCACGCTGCCGCGCCTTGTCTGCTGGAGCTATGGAGGAGATCGCGCAAGGGCAGAAACATGGTCATGGAGAAGTTTTTCGTTGTGAAAGCGTAAACCCGCTGAAATCTGGTGATTTCAAATGACCAGCAAATAATGAACCTCGACCAGTAAATCAATATTAGGGACTTTTAGATTTGCACGATGAGAACGTGGACTGCAACGTGTGACCTCATTTTAAGGCATTGCCAGTGCTTAAAAGGACGTCACATGTGACTGCCAGTGCCTTAAACGTACTATGTCCCATTTGCAGGCCCCAAAAAATGAAAAATTTAAATTCCAACTGCATTTGAAAGATAATACTAATTTAGAACTTCCCTAAAAAAAGGTGGGGCTTGAAAATGTCTTCAAGTGGGAAAATAACGACTATTAGTTGTCAAATCGACTTTAGGGCTATGGAGCCCAAAAGTAATATTCTTGATTTTCAGACAATGGTACTGAATGGTCATACGTTTTATGCTGCGCAAAGATTCAATCAGTTTAATCTTGGCCATCACAAGAAGTGGGTTATTGATGTAGACAAATGCTCATGTACCCTTTACAACTCTTTTCATGTATGTTATTACCAAAGAAGAAAAAAAGCCAGTCAGTCACTCAATAGTGTCTGACAGTGAAGTCTAGCAATTTAAAGGGTTTCCTTGCATAATTTGAATATGAGGACACTGATAACGTTTACATTTCACAGATAGGACATACATGACATATTCATAATTCCTGCAAAGTTCTACAGAATTTGAGTTTGGCTGCAAAAGGGACATAGTACCTTTAAAAGGACGTAACACGTCCACGTCCACGCAAATCTAAAAGTCCCTATTGAGAAGAAGAGGAAGACCAAGATGTCGTGGAATGATATGGTAACCCGGGCAGATCTACAGGGGGGGGGGGGTAGGGGGTTTAACCCCCTCCTCCCCCGGCCTCCTTGGGCTGCCAAGTGAAAATGTGATGTGCATAGAAAAACGCCATAAATGTGTCCAGATCGACCCACACAGTAAGATGTTAGTATTCAAAATAGCAACAAAAAAAAAAGCTCGTGGACGATGCTTCGCATGTAAGTAGATGCCAGGAAAACCTCACTTACGGGGGTCATAAATCAGGGGCGGATCCAGCCGGCGACAAGATGGGGGGGGGGGGGGAGGGGGGGGCCCAAATCTTGAGAAAATATTTAGCGGCGAATCGGCGAATGAGCGGGGGGGGGGGGGGCTGGATAAATGCACATATATATATATATATTTTTTTTTTTGGGGGGGGTCCAGTTTTTGGGGAACATTTTTACGCCGACTCAGCCGGCCGGTGAATATTAAAGCGGGGGAGGGGGATGCTGGAGAGGAGGACCACTAATTTATTTTATTTTTTTCTGGGGGGGGGGGGGGGGGGGAGGTGAAGCGCCGTTTTAGCATGAATTTCTTTTTAACTCTTACTTTCACCTATCTCAGATAACCCTAAGTTTTTGGTTGCTGCTTTATATGTAGTTGATGATGCATGATTAAAATAAAGAGAGATAGAGAGAGAGAGAACCACCATCATTTTGCAATGGTTCAGGGTTTGTGTAATGTACATTTGAAACCATTTCTTAGCGTCTCAACCCTAAAAAAAGATAGCGAAACTATTTTTGAGGAAAAGCATTATACTGAACTGAATAAAGAATAATAACTTTATATTGGCTCATAGTAATACTGATACGGGCTAAAGACAATGTGGTATTTGTATAGAGGTAATCCAAAATGACATTCTGATAATCAACATTTTGTTCTGGTATCATATGTATATACGCATACAACCGATCTTTATGATTTCTTAACGTGACATAGCTTCTTCTCCCCCTGCAAACAAAAAAGAAAACAAGGTTATTTAATAAAAGGATCATGCGACAAATAATTATTGTGATTCATATTGATGCAAGGATTTTTTTTGAATTAGCAATGCTTTTCACCAGAATCTTCTTTGTAAAAACGACTTTTACAAATCTCAGCCATGCAATTATGCCACTGTGCTGTAAGATCACTTTCAGATTAGGAGAAGTGTATTCTTTAATGAGTATTTTACATTGAATTGAACTCAGTAAGCATGGCTGAGATTTGTAAAAGTTGTTTTTACAAAGAAGATTCGGGTGAATAGCAGTGCTTATTAAAAAAAAAAAAATCCTTGCATCAATTTGAATCACAATCATTATTTGTCGCTTAATCCCTTTTACTGACCTTGTTTTCTTTCTCGTTTGCAAGGGGAGAAGAAGATATTTCACGTTAAAGATCGACATCATAAAGATCAGTGTTGTATGCGTATATATTATATACACAGGCCCCGCGGAACGTTTATCAAAGTGGGGGAAAACTGGAGGATGAATCTGTTGACGCTTGGACCCTCTGGCCTTTTTTCCTCCTCGACGCGTCCGCTTTCTATACGAAATACCAAGGGAAGTAAGATTTCTCCACTGGGTAGGGGGCAGCCAATGAGGGCATGTTTTAGTACGATTACTGTTGTACAACTGTTCTCTGGTGTAAGTGTCACGTTGTCTTGACGGTGACCCATAACTATCTCTGCATATATCATCGGCAGGCCCAGGATTAGGATTAATGTCACCATCCAGTAAAATGGAGATTTGGAAGGAAGCCTCCGAATTCGGGTAGTAACTGATGGGACCCCCCAACAATTTTCAGGCAGGTTTTGATGATAAAGAATTCAGCCTACCTTTATGTGGGTATAAGTTGCCGGTTATAGTGTGATAAGGCAAAGTAGAATGTTGAGATACAATGTACTATTCAGCAAGTAAAGTCCAAGAAGAAACACAAAGGTAGGACGCTTGACTAATGCCATTGTCCCAGGAGGCTGGTATTGTTCATAACAATAGGGACAGCAAGAATGGTATTCAGGCTTGGGTGATCATCAATAGGATGTGTGCATGAAGCAGTTTCAATATGGCTGCAGATAGCAAAGCAAAAACTTGAAAGTCTAGAACCTCTCAACAATTCAAGTTGCACTGAGTCCTTCAAAAATTGTCCAAATTGATCCAGAGGGTATACTTGGTAGATGTGTATGTTTATAGACACACCAATATCCACTCTAACCTCACAAATTAAGCATAAAAAGTGGAGAGGAGAGGAGCTGCTCACATATGCTAGCCTCTTGTCGACGGCCCTCGCTTTGTTGGAGTCCGTAAATTCTGACGAGCGAAGCGAGTCAAAGAAACCGAGCGCTCGGTTTCTCTGACTCGCTTCGCTCTTCAGAATTTACGGACTCCAACAAAGCTAGGGCCATCGACAAGAGGCTACTCACATGCTCAACGCTCATTTGTTTTGTAGAGCAATATATACATGTATAAGCAAGTGTCGCTGAAAGTTGGTTTATTGCGTCCTGGACTCACCAAATAACCAAATCTCACGCACGAATTTTGCAAAAGCAGTGTGAGTAATTGAGTCCCATAGGACGCAACAAAAATTTCCAGGTTGGTATCCGGAAGTTGGAAAAGAATCATTTTCGCATCGTATACTGGTTATAATTTCAATGATTTACACATCTTTCCAATCTGTCATATAGTGTAACAGTAGGGACTTTTAGATTTGTACGTCGACAGCTTTGACTGCAACGTGTGACGTCATTTTAAGGTACTGCGCATGCGTTACGTCGTCTCAGTCGGCGATCGAGAATGAGTCAACCTTGATTTTCCTAAATCTAGTACGGTACTAGTATTTGCCGCGTGCGCATAAAATATACAGTTCCTCAGGTAGACAAAGGAACATTCCTTCCCTGCTGTTATGTAAAAATGTGTAGAACAGGTGTCACATGCATATTCACCTGTTCTACACATTTTTACATAATAGCAGTGAAGGGATGTTCTTTTGTTGAGGGTAGAATGAGGAACTGTATATTTTGTCCCCTTTCTTTGTCCGTGATGTTCATAGTGTTACTTCCTGCATGCATGTATATCGTCGAGTGCAATCTAAAAGATTTCTAATTGTAGTCAACATGGGCATTTAAGTACGTTGACACGCATGATCAGTCGGCGTTCGTCTTGTTCTCGTCCACTCAATCTAAAAGTTCCTATAACGACCAATCTGTGACCAGGGGCGGATTCAGCCGGCGGCAAGGGGGGGGGGGGGGGGGGCTGATATCTTGAGAAAATGTTTAGCGGCGAATCAGCCAGCCGGTGTGACCGCGTAGAATGTTACCCGCACCGATCGTCCCCCTATTAGAGATCGATCGAGAGCGGACGATCGGTGCGGATTTTATCCGCGCAGAATGTCCGTGTCGGACATTCTGTGCGCGCCTCAAATGTCCGACGGACAATCTGTGCGGAAGAGGTCTCGCACCAAAAGTCCGCCTGCCGCACCGAATGTCCGTACTCTAGTCCATACGTATACATATTAAATACAAGTATAATTATACTTAATGAATGAAACGACTGGATAACCCATATTCAGCTTTGCCAGCTATAGCTAGAGATGACACTACAGGTCTTCCAGGCGAGGATCCAGGGGGGCGGGGGGGGGGGGAGGGCCTTGACCCCCTAAACGCCAACAAAAAATGAAGAGAGAGAGATAGAGAGAGAGAAGGTAAAGCGAAGAGTGAGGGAAAGGAAGAAGAGGAAGAAGAAAAGAAAGGGGGGAAAAGAAGGAGATCGGGGGCGAAAAGCCTTCGCCACTCCCCCCCCCTCAGCAAAAGAGAGAGAGAGAGAGAGAGAAAAAAGGAAGGAAAAATAAGGGAAAGAGAAAGAAGAGACAAATGGAAAGGAAGAAGAAAAAAAAGGGGGAGAGAATGAGATCGGGGGGGGGGGGGGCCGAAAGGGCTTTGCCTCCCTGGCTGTTGCCCCCCCCCCACAGCAAAAAAAAAGAGAGAAAGGGCTTTGCCTCTGCCCCCCTACCACCCCACCCCCTCCCCACCAAAACAAAGAGAGAAAGAAGGGAAAGGGAAAGAGGAGAGCTAAAATGGAACACAAAAGAGGAAGAAGAAAAGAAAAGGGTGAAAAGAAGCAGAGATCAGTTGCGATTAATCCCACCAACATCGTGTGGATCGGAGGGAAGGGGACGAAAGGCCCCTGCCTCCCTCAGCAAACTAAAATGAGAGAGAGAGAGAGAGAAGTAAGGGAAGGGAAAGGGGGAAAAAGAGGAAGAAGAAAGGTAGGGGAGATCAGTTGCAATTTGTCCCGATTTGTACCCCTCCCCCCCCCCCTCAGCAAAGAGAGAGAGAGAGAGAGAGAGAGAGAGGAGGAAGGGAAGTGAAAGGGAAAGAGAAAGAGAAGAGAAAGGGACAGAAAGCAAAGAGAAAGAAAAGAAAAGGAATTAGGGAAGATCAGTAGCGACTTTCATTGGTTCTTCTATCATCATTGTTCAACTATCATCGTACAAATGTATTTATATATTCATTTATTTAATCCTGTTTGATAACAAGAATATGAATATAAACTCATAACAGCAACAAAATTAAATGTAGAAGGAAACTATCTTGTTGGGAGCAAGCATTTGCATGTATATGTAAGTGTATCATTAACATCATTCATATTGTTTAATTACATTTTGTGAAATAGTATGCATTCAAGCTTTTGGGATTTTTTTTGTGTGTATTTGTATGAAAGAAAGCGTTTGGAACTTATAATGCACATGTTGCAATTCTCGCTACCCCAAATAGCGATTCTGCCGAGATCCGGGGAAAATCCTGAAAACGCGCATTGCATTATGGGATAGCTTTTCGACATTACAGCTTCCTGTGCAGGCGTTCGTGATCACAACCCTCTCTTTCACGGTAGAGTTTAACGGCCTTTTGTGCTAAAGTCACTAATTCTGCCCGAAGCTTTCCATTGCATATTATAATTTGTACAAATTACACTGATTGGCATCGATTTTAGCGTGCGTGAAAACTCTGCATAGCGAACACAGGCGCTAGCGCCAGTGGGATGGGACTCTATACCGGAAGTTGTAGTGACGACCCGAGAGAGTGAAAATTACCTCGTCTCGCGAATTTCGAGATTTTCGTACCTATTTAGGGTAGCGAGAATTTCAGGTGCAACTTAGTGTTAAAATACGGGGTACGCACGGCCAGGCATTAGTGTAGGAAATCTTCAAATGTTAATCAGGTATATGACTAAATTACTTGTCTGTTGCCTTACGAAAAAAAAATTATATTTAGTCATTCTAAATAACCAATACGATTGGAGGGCGTGTACTCGTTTTTTTTCTTCTTCAAAACTTACTCAACTATAAATAGCTGGCCCGGATACTTGAGCCTCTCACAAAACGCAAGTATATACTGATGTGTCGTCAGGGGCGTCGCTAGACCTTTTTCAGTGGGGGGGGGGGGGGGGGGGTTATAGAGGCCAACGATTACCGACAAAACAACCCACCAATTATCGACAAAATAAAGTCCAAATATCTACAAATTTAACCCTATAAACCCGGGGCCGACGGCTAAATTGTTATGCACAAATGGTCATTTTCGTCGACGACCATAAATATACAAATTATTTCGTCAACTTAGTAAGCATCATAGCTATTATTTTAATGCAGGCGCGTAGCTAAGATCTTATTTTAGGGAGGTGCGGTATTGAGCAAGGGAATCATTTAAAGAGCGCGCAAAGCGCTCTCTAGGTGGGGGAGGGGATGGGTGAAAGGCTTCCCGCGCGAAGCGCGGTAGCTTAGACGTTTCATTAAATTATTATGAAAAGAAGACGATTTGTTGTACCGACTCTAAATCATTGTCTGAATTTCCAAAAATGTTTCTTTGTCCGATAAAAAGTCACAGTTCAAAGGGCAAAAAAATTGCTGGCCGACCGACATAAAAAATCCCACCGACTTTAACCCCACCCCCCCCTTTAGCGACGCCCTTGAATTTAGAGTGGCCTGAGCGGGTAGGCACAGGGCGTGGTTCTAAACTTACAGAGACACTTCTACGAAGACACCCTTATTTCATGATTGCGTGTGTTGAACTGCCCTGGGCTTTACAACTTTAAATCTCCAGGGTTTATTTTGCATATATAGGTATTTACATGTTCATTTATATAATAAAAGGAAATAATGAATATTCAAATATCATAGGTAGCAAATAAAGGATGACTAACAGAGGAATGAAAACAAACAGATAGGAGAGGATGATCAAGCATAATGATGTGCACCAATCTATGAATGTGAATTACTAAGTAGCCTGTTCACCCTACAGCTCTACAGTAACAAAGCATTTGTAGCCCTAATTTTAAGCAGTTGAAGAAATTAATAAAAATTTGGGCAATATTTTTCAAGTCCAGTTTATCTGTACGAGATTTATATATGAGTAATATTAAGCTTTGGTTGAGCTTTCTTTGGGTCATTGTACTTATCAGATAAGTTTTGATCCCTTTCAGAGAATGTTCTCTCGCAAATTGACGTTGTAACCGAGATGGTAAGGTAAATGAGAAGAAGGATGTGCACCTCTGAGAATGATCTCTTATATATTGGACTGTTGTTGAAAATCTCACAGATTGTTTTAATGTATTTGATAGGTTTCCTCTCATCGTCACACACGTCTTCTTCTTCCAGTTAAGTGCCGCTTTATGGTGATGAAGATAATGGCACTGGTTTTGTGTGTATATGTGGAGACTTTCACATGTCCTGTTATTCCACATTTTAACTTGTTGTTCTTGTTGTGCAGGTGCATATATACATGTGTAAGTAAAAAAAACATTCCCGGTCTTGTAGACATTACATCTGCATCCCACTCAAGAAGACCTTGAAGGCGTCAAGAGAGTGGTATTGGGCTGGGTCCTGTGGAAGGTTGTTACAGTCCTTCAGGTTCTTGGGAAGAAGGAAGAAGCATAGGTCTGACTACTGCAGTTGAATGTCCTAAAACGAGATCCATGTCCTCTTGTTATTGATGTCAGTTCAGTGAGAAAGGACTGCCAGGGAACGTCGACAAGGTTGAAACGGATGCGATACAGCATGGCAAGGCGGCTGTGAAGGCGTCTGGTGAGTAGCAATGGCCAATTCAGGTTTTCAAGCATAGCCGTTACACTGGAGGTTTGATTAAAGTCACCGGTGACGTAGCGAGCACACCTTCGTTGGACCATTTCAATCTTGTTGACATTCCGCTGTGTGTGTGGTTCCCATGCTGTTGCAGCATATTCCACCACTGGTCGGACGTATGTAAAGTATGTGGCCTGCTTGATCCGCCGTCTACAGTGTTTGAAGTTCCGTCGCAAGAAGCCTGTCACAGAATTAGCCTTCTTGACTGTAGTATCAACATGACTATTGAAGTTGAGCTTCTGATCGATGTTGATTCCAAGATACTTGGCGGAACTCACTAATTCCAGCTCGTATCCGTGGATGTTATACAGGCCTAGGATTTGTTTCCTCTTGTTGGTGACTCTCAGAGTCTGGCATTTGGACGGGTTGAATTCCATCCGCCACTTTCTCTCCCATTCCTGCAGCCTGTCAAGATCTTCCTGAAGATTTGTACAATCTTGGACTGATCTGATGCGTCTATATAGCATGCAGTCATCAGCGAAGAGGCGTATGGTTGAGTGCTTGACACTGTCTGGTAGGTCATTGATGTATATGAGGAAAAGCAGCGGGCCGAGAGCACTACCTTGGGGCACTCCAGATGTAATCTTGGCCTCGTGATATGATTGGGCTCATGATAACCGAGCCCGGCCGAAATATTGGGGGGGGGGGGGCCTCAATGATATCCGAGCCCCACTTAAAATATTGGGGGCTCAATGGTATCTTAGCCCCCTGAGAACTCAATAACATCTAAGCCCTACCAAAAAAATTGGGGAGGGGGGGGGGGGGGGGCTCAATGATATTTGAGCCCCCCCCCGCCGGTTCCTAAGCTTATGTACAGGTCGAAGAAGTCTATACTTTTTGAAACTTAAAGGGATTGGGTAACTTTGTCTCAGGTTCTGAAACAAAATCCTGGAATGATAGTTAGGGCTAGTTCTGATCGGAAAATGACCCAAATATCGGAGTATGACTAGCTGCCGCAGGGCCTTGTCCTACATACGGACCAGGGAAAAAATATACTTACAACATTGCGGGGGCTACTTTTATGACTTTCGGGGGCTCTTTTTGGCATTTCGGGGCTAATTCACCCCGAGCCCCCGTGTAAATTTTCCCCTGATACGGATAAGTGAGCGCCCTGATGGATCCACTTCTAACTCGTGTTTTTAGCCCTTCTTTCTTTACTTTTTCCTTTCCTTTCTTTTTCTTTCCTTTCCTTTCTTTTTTTTCAAGAGGGGGGGGGGGCGGGTCCGTCGCCCCCACGTATATCCGCGCCTGAGTGACACCAACATAAACTAACCTTATTATTACCGAACAAAAAAATAAAGAAAGAGCCCCTCGACACCATAGGTGTAATTATTCAGCCAGTTGCTACCCCCCACCCCCACCAAAATAAACTTTAAAAACGATTTTTTTTTTTTGGTTCTAATTTGATACCAGTGATTTACAGATGTTGCTGAAATGGCCTAATTTTCCGGTATTTTCCTCACTCTTTAGTAAATTACACTTTTTATGCGTTTGTTGGAGAATGACAAATATCAAAATTTACAGTCAGGCAAGAAATGTGCTTATTTACTATTTAGAGGCCTACATGTCAGGTCCCGCGGAACGGCGGGCTTGAGGGCTCAAGCACCCCCCCACACACATTTGAAAAAGTAGATTAAAGAGAATTAAATAGAAAGAAATAGAAAAGAAAGTATGCTCATGTGACCGTTATTAAATGCCCATACCCTGAGCTTCCGGGGGCTCTGCCCCTGGACCCCACCTTGGGACCTAAGGCTGGCCCCTGGATGCTAATCTGACCCTAATTTTAATGCCTAAAACCCCTGCGCTTCCGGGAGCTCCGCCCCTTGGCCCATACGCCAAATTAGTGACTTGCCAGTGTCATGAATAAGGTATTGAAATATGCTCATTTGACCGTAATTAAATGCCCCTACCCCCTGAGCATTTGCCAATTTGTGCTACGCTCTACCTTATCTTAAATACTCTAGCCTCCCCCACTCACTTTCAACCCTATTTTTAATCACTTTTATTTCCCATTTAACTCCTTCATTAAACCTCGAAACGCCCCCAAATACTTGGAGCGGGGCCTGTATCACGAGTATATACTAGTAGTGAGTTGGTTGAAGTACGAAGCCACGTTTAAAAGTATAATCGATTACAACAGTTGTGGGGCTGATATCACGAGTATGCCTTCATAGAATAAAGGCTTTAAAGAAAATATTCACTTCTACTTTCAAAAGGACTGGCCCATTTGCTTTAAAAAAATTGTAGATTTATTATTATGTAATTTCTAGAAAAAATGTCAACCACATGATTTACAATGAGTGTAAATACATTGATTTGCCGAGTTGCTTCATTTTATCAAATATACTCGTAAAACAATGGGGGGACAGAATGTGCGGATAGCAAACCGCACGGATCGTCCCTCGGACGATCCGTGCGAGCAGAAAACCCGCGTATTATGTCCGACGGACAAACGAAACTGGTAGGACAAACGGCGCGGTCACACCGGCGAACGGCAAACGACCGGTGGATTTTTTTTTAAACCGGTTTACGGGGGCAAGGGGGGAGGGGGGGGGGGGGGCGGGCCGGTAGAATCGGCCCGTGGATCCGTGCCTGAATACACTGTCTTTGTGATTTCCTCAGGCATGATGGGAGTGAAAATTAGAACCTAGGAACTTGAATTCATTTACCACTTCTATTTCCTTGCCTTGGATAAGAAGGTTAGGCTTGGTATAAATACGGCGCTTTGTGATAACTATAACTTTCGTCTTTTTAGACGACATATTAGCTCCCCATTTATTTCACCAATCAGTCAAGTTAATAAATATACTCTTGTAGTTGCTTAGTTAGGAAATTTTAATTCCTTCCCTGTTTCCATAAAGCAACATCATCTGCAAATTGTGACAAGAGTGAAAAATTGAGCGAGGGAGATCGTGAACGAAAACGTTATATATGGAAGGACTGAGGACACCACCCTGTGGAGTTCCATTTGGTTATTCGCACCTGAAATGTTATTTGAAAGAAAAGATTTATCCATTCCACCATGTGTTTGGAAAATCCTCTGTGTGCCCAGGCCTTGAGCCATAATGCATGGCCGTCCAGAGGATTTTTTTATGTTGGGGACCGGGGTAAAATGCAATAATTTTTTGAAAATTTATTGTATTTCTTTTGTTTCTTATATTTATGAAAACTGCCCCCTACCCTAGCCCCCGCTGCGTACAGTCATGGTTCAGTGACAAAGCAATGGCCTCGTAACTGTGAGGCCCCAGGAAACCGTGTCGATGTGCTATATTAGTGCCCTATTGTGGGGCATTAATCGTCATTACTGTCATTTATGACTTAAGGGCGTAGGTCCCCTAGTTGATAAGCATATTAGCATACACATGCTTTAGCAGTCACGCAAAACACACATTGTCCAATTATTATTCAATACATTCTGAGAATGTATACTATTATCTAAATCTATTATTTTTAAATTATTTTTAAAATAATTCCATAAATTGGGGTAAAACAAAAATATTCCAACTATATGAGCGACAGTGAATATAGCACACCCACCTCTGGGACCAGTGTTTCTTCTAAATAAGAATCCATTATAATCCTGAAATGAAATACAGTCTTCTTTTTTAAACCTCGCTTCCTGAATAATATAACACGTGGTTTTTATTTAGATTAAAAATGTACCTTTAGAACTCACGCATGTGATGGATTAAGCCTTGTCATTCTATTGCGCTATGTACAATCCTTGGATCGCGTCACCAATCATGTTTCTCATTTTCCGAGAGAGCCATCCAAAGAGTAGGTTCTATTATGATGCTTAAAATGCCTTTACTCTGTTCAGTTACTATTTGCACTATGTGTTCCAAATCGTTTTCTGCTGTTGTCAGATATATTACTTTAGTGATGTAGGCTTAAAAAACTCGACGAAACGCTTAAAGGCTTTGGAGGGACACAATGTACTCATTGTTGTGGATTTGGACGCATTCCTGTGCCTGATCCTGATGGAACTTTGGGGTCATTCACATAGTCATGATTGTTACCTTGTTATTGTTGTCAGGGGCGGATCTTCGGGGGGGGGGGGGGGGGGAGAATAGGGGATTTACCCCCCCCCCCCTTGGGATGCCAAGTGAAAATGTGACATGCATAGACAAACGTCATCATGCGTCCAGACCAACACAGTACATTTAGTAGATGTTAGTAGATGCCAGGAAACATCACTTATGGGGGGTTCAAAATAGCAACAAAACAAAAAAATCGTCTCGCTTGTTTGTTTTTTTGATTGGGATAAGAATTGAGTGCTTACATTGCGGTGGTATTTGCCCTGAGCTTCACATTTGATTCATCAAATTTAACATGGTCTGTTTTGATGATTTCGTGAGTTTTTGGTATACCACATATTTAATCTTATCGTGTCCAGGGGTAAAGGAGGAAATTTGACGTTCGATTGCTGCTTCTAATTCTGATAGTGTGAAATTGTCGTTTAGGACTGAGGGAAAATTTCTGGTTCTTTATTTTAGTACAATATAACGAGAATTGTGCACTTGTTGAGAAAAGCATGACACTTCTAGCATAGTTAGTTTAGACCATAAGATTCATTTTCAGATGTGGAGGGAAGTCAGATTTGACCTCTGATGACCCTGAGAGGTCACATTCAAAATGGCCGCCAGTCCGCATGGTCTAATGTACAAACACGCTTAACTTTTGAACCAAATAGTCCAGAAAAACATTTTAAGTGTCGTTTCCAACTAAATTGGGGATGCCAATTTATTTGGTAATACTTTTGAGATCGCCAGATTTCAGGGTTTTGCATTTAGGTCAAGGTCAAGGTCAAGATCAAAATTGACTAAAAAAAGGAAGTTTTCAATGTTTACAACAAAACAAATCCCATTTATTTGTCATTTGTTCGCCTCTATGTTCTCAAATTTCTTTAAAGGAAACCAAAACCTTCATACTAAGTTACTTTTATTGTAAAGTTTAAGATATTTGAAAAATATCAGTGAAAATTTGAACAAAATCGGGCAAGGAATAAGGAAGTAAGAGCTTTTTAAAATGACTAGTCACTAGAGGGCGGTATTCAATTTGATGACATCATCTGTGAACAACTCTCCATGCCTTTTGTACATCAAATTTCATGTTTTTCCTTCTTTCTTGTGCTTGAGATAATGTACTCCCCGAAAGAAAGATATAGAATGCAAAATGATATTCTACTTCACCTGTTATGAAGTCGGATCAAGAACACAAATAAATATGAACAAAACAAAAAAATTGTAAAATTTTATGTACAAAAGGCATGGAGAGTTGTTCACAGATGATGTCATCAAATTGAATACCGCCCTCTAGTGACTAGTCATTTCAAAAAGCTCTTACTTCCTTATTCCTTGCCCGATTTTGTTCAAATTTTCACTGATTTTATTCAAATCTTTTAAACTTTACAATAAAAGTAATTTAGTATGAAGGTTTTGGTTTCCTTTAAGAGTGGTTCCCCTGCAGACCATGAGATTCATTTTCAGATGTGGAGGGAAGACAGATTTGACCTCTGATGACCCTGAGAGGTCAAATCCAAAATGGCTGCCAGTCCCGCCTATTCTAATACGCTTAACTTTTGAACCAAATAGTCCAGAAAACATTTAAGGTGTCATTTCCAAGTAACTTGGGAATGCCAATTCATTTGGTAACACTTTTGAGATCACCAGAACTCAGGGTTTTGCATGTAGGTCAAGGTCAACGTCAAAATTGACTAACAAATAGCAAGTTTTGAATGGTTACACAAAGTTTCCCATTTATTTGTCATTCGTTCTCCCCTATGTTCTCAAATTTCTTTAGAAATGGTTCCCTTGCATAGTCCCCACCTGTTTCCCTTTCAGTTAGTTCATTTCACAGTTTGATTTGACCTCTGATGACCCTAAGAGGTCAAATCCAAAATGGACGCCAGTCCGGATGGTCTTATTGTACAAAGACGCTTAACTTTTGAACCAAAAAGTCCAGAAAAACGTTTAGTGTCATTTCCAACTTGAGGATGCCAATTCATTTGGTAACACTTTTGAAATCGCCAGAACTCAGGGTTTTGCATGTAGGTCAAGGTCAATGTCAAAATTGACAAAAAAAAGAAGCAAGTTTTTAATATTTACAAAAAGTTTTCCCATTTATTTGCTATTTGTTCACCCCTATGTTCTTTAATTTCTTTCGGAATGGTGCCCCTGCATAGTCCCCCACCTTAATCCCTTTCAGTTAGTTTTTTTCACTAATTATAGCTTCAAACCATTATTTGTCTTGTAACTTACCCTATGCATAGCGTGGTCAGTGGGCAGCTAGGCCGTATACGGCAAACACCTTAATCCAAGTCAGGAAAACTGCTCCTTTCCATTTCTGCTCAATAATACTGGTAAGTTGTTCTTTAAATTTGTGTATTATTTGGTTCTAAGTAATTTAAAGGATCACTACAAAGTTTGAGGAACAGGCAATAAAGCAAAATAACGGTTCTGCTAACACTAAACAACATCACCATGACCAGAAACCTGGAGTGCAGGTAGTATTCCTGAGGGATGTTAAGGCACTTGTGACAGTACTGAAAGAGATGGGAAACCATTTCTAGAACAAAGTCAAGACCTACTAGTCATTGGCACAAGAGACAGATCATGGACACCCAAGTGGCTGAAACGGGGAGAAGGATTAAGACCCTAGGTGAGGTGCAGTACACAAAGTTTGTGACAGAAAGGCAGTGTACGACACCTGTCACACAAACACTTCATACAAACAAGTTGCCACTTTTCAGTCGGCAGCCGGCCAAGTTTATGTCAAAACAGAAGGCACAGCTCTTTTCGAGGATGTACATCTCGTGTCATACATCTTTGCTTTACTCGAGAAAAGCATCCGCATCGACCTTGGCTATGGTGAATACTTACCTGCTTGCCTGCATGCCTCAACAAGACAGGAAAAGGGAAAGGGCACTAGAAAAAGGGTGGCTCCTTCTACTATGCTGCCAAAAAACTGGAAGGACTTCCTTCGAGTCAATGAGAACAAAACCGAATTGTTTGCTTTCCTGTCACGTTAAACCGTTCATCTTCCTCTACCACAGAGCAAGGAACTGTATGCAACAGACGTGGAGTACTCTGCTCTCCTGCTGAGTCACACTTGGCAGGCCTTGTCAAATGCTCGCACGAGGAGGCTGACACTCGTCTACTTCTGCATGTGACAGATGCTGTGCAAAAAGGGTGAAAAGGGTATCCATACGTACTGCATGATGCGGTTGTACTGACCGTGGCTTCTTTCAGCAAGACAGCTCCCGATGAGCCGTGGATCGCTTTTGGTGTCAGATCAAGCTTTCGGTACATAGCTTTTCACAAAATGGTTGCCACCATGAGTCGGACACAGTGTATGACTCTCTCATTCTTTCATATATGTTCACCGGGTGTGACACTGTTTCTGCATTCAGAGGAAAGAAGCCATATGAACAAATTTGACCCACATTCGGCCAAAATATCAATGAGGCATTTTGTGTACCTCCCACACAGACGACGAACAATCGAGTGCACTAGAGCGTAACACCAAGGTGCCGGACTCGTCGATTTTTATGAAATAGGGGTTTATCGTAGAAAACTGGTGAGAGTGTGAATGTCAACACCGCTGTGTGAGCGTGACTTGTCAACTCTCTCTCTCTCTGTCCATGTCCATGCTCTGTCTCTCTCTTCCCTCTTCTTCTCCCGAAAAAAAGAAAACAAATCAGGAAATTATATATGTTAGAATTACGTGACCATCTCACCACAAGCCAGTCTGGCAATTTGGCTAAGAGCTTCTGATTCTCCCTCTCATCGTTTAGGTGGTGTAGATTTCCAATCCTATCTATTGCAGTGACACATTGGTGAAGAAAATCAGCTAGCTTTCTTAGACCAAGTGCATCTTTCGAAGAAATCTTAGGCCATCTGTCTAGCTTGTCTCTGAAAGCATTTGCTATAATGAAAGAATCTCCATACCTCTGCTTAGGAGCTGCCAGTGCTTATAGATAAGCTCTCTCATCTCTCACAAGTTCCAAGGGCTGGCCTTTGAGATACTTCTGCAAGTAGAAGAAACGATCTATAGGCTGTATATATACCACTTTGTTCAATGAGAACATCAAATGCACGCTTCCATGCTGGGTAAGTCAATGGATCTCCTGCAAAGATTGATGGTTCTGGTGAAGGAAGCCTCGTCATCCTCATCTGTTCAACCAGAAATCTCATCGTCTCAGCTTGAACGTTCTGCACACTGTCTAACTTGGGTTGACTAACTTGACTTACTGCTTCAACTTCTTCCTGGATGTCGTTCACCTGGATGTCGTTCACCCAATCCTGGCAATCCTGTAGCTCCTGCGGTTCAACAGGAAGAGACTTCTTCGACTTCTTAGATGAAGTTCGAGATGAGGGTCTAAGTGCTATCAATACATCAAGAGTATGTTTCATGATGTTGTTGTGTGCTGTTTCAACCTCATCTAGCTTGTCATCACTGTTGTCTTCAACTTTCGCAGTTGCTCTAAGTGCAGCCAAATCTTTTTGGGTGTTTATCAGTTTTTCTATAGTACTTTGTAGAGCATCTCTGGTCTCCTGTACTGTCAACGCTTCGCTTTCATCACCAAGTAAAACTCGCAACTTTTTTGCGGTTCTATTCCAGGACTTAATGCAGCTGTCAAACTCTTTGGATTTAATTTCCACTTGCCATTGTAGTCCTTTCTCTGTGGGCTTGGGTTCACGATGGGGTTTACTTTCACCTTCAGTCTCAGCCATGATGTATAGCTCTCTTTCAGTTGACGTGGAGACGTCTAGACGTAAATGAAGTTTTTACTGTAGCGGAAGCATCTTTAACTTTGTTATTGGTCGTTTCTTTATTGTTCCAATTCTCTCGTTGCTCCAAATGCTCCGTAAAAGCTGCACGAATGAAAACAGATTGAACCGATCATAAGTCAACTGTTCATGAATATACGCTTAGAGAAAACCTGGTGACTCTTATCAATAATATGCACCTTACAGCTAATTAACCCCTTGTTTTAACCTTTGTTTTAGCTCTTTTCCTGATCTCACACATTAACTTGTACTGCATATAAATTAAATACAATTATAACTGTTTGTTACTACCAGCATAATTGAACAAAGTCAGACCTTTGACATACATCCTTTGTATTACTTCTGTTCATAATTACAGCATGTATCTTTATAACTAAACCATCTAAATTATCAATATAAACTTGTATAAATCATATAACAACTTTCCCATATTATGCACCCCAAGTACTCATCTTTGTACATTAACTCAAACTAGGCAAATCTTTGTTTACATTCTTGCATACGTGTACCTTTCAATCGCATGCCGTAGTGTACATTACATAACAATAGGGACTTTTAGATTTGCACGTTGACAGCTTTGACTGCAACGTGTGACGTCATTTTAAGGCGCTGCACATGCGTCACGTCGTCTCAGTCGGCGATCGAGAATGCGTCAACCTTGATTTTCCTAAATCTAGTACATATTGATATAGCGCCTTTACATGCTCAAGGTACTAGTATGCCAGGTGCGCATAAAATATACAGTTCCTCAGGTAGACAAAGGAATATCCCTTCCCTGCTATTATGTAAAAATGTGTAGAACAGGTGTCACGTGCATATTCACCCGTTCTACACATTTTTACATAATAGCAGTGAAGGGATGTTCTTTTGTTGAGGGTAGAATGAGGAACTTGTATATTTTGTCCTCTTTCTTTGTCCGTGATGTTCATAGTGTTACTTCCTGCATGCATGTATATCGTCGAGTGCAATCTAAAAGATTTCTAATTGTAGTCAACATGGGCAGTTAAGTACGTTGACACACACGATCAGTCGGCCGCGGTTCGTCGTGTTCTCGTCCACTCAATCTAAAAGTCCCTAATAACATTTGGTATGTGAGCCGACCGTCTCGGCTACCGTTCAATGTAAGTTACATCCATGTAATGTACACAGCGAGTTAGGTGCGAATGAAAGGTACTTAATCATAGAATATCGCATCATTACAGCATTTATATACAACATTCATCACATTGCATCATTACATACCTTCATTCTGCCTTCTTAAGTGCATCTAACATCCATATTACATAAGGATGCCTCCAATATCAACAGATTTCATCCACTGAATATCAAAAAGGGTGCCATTTCTTCACACGAATTTAGTAGCCTCCAGATGGCGTTAAACATAAATATAATCAATCTACTTGATCGACTTAATAAAATGAATTCATATCCATCACTGAAACACTCTGGCCCGAATTCACAAAGCAAGGTTTGAGCTCAGACCAAGGTTTGAGCTCAAACCTCCTTTTGTTTCGCCAATCCTCCTTTTGTTCTTTACAAACCAGGTTTGTAAAGAACGCGTAAAACGCGTCATATGACGTACGAAAACCAAGGTTTGTCGACAAACCTTCTTTGTGAATTCGGGCCTCTAAGTCCTCAAAAATATATTAGCTATAGAAAGTACGTGTACAAAATTTGATATACAAATGTACATGTAGATAATTTGATGACATTAGACAAAATCCATTACTTATTGTATTTGTGGACAAAATAGTATCTCATTTGACAACGTACGTTTTAGTCGATACTTATAGCGAATATATATTCCAATCTTGAAGTCCCTCTCCTATCCCTTCACCTCAATCTTGCATTACACTTTGCGCTACCATTTTGAAAATGTATAAAATATAAAATATTTGATTTGTTGAATCACATCAAACAGGCAAGTGAAGAGAAAGACCTTCTTCTAAACACCAAAAAGACAAAAATAATGGTTGTCGATAGAGATAATAAAAGGGAGTTTTCGCAAACTCATTGCGGACAGAGAATCTGCGGTTCGTGTGCAAAATCGAGAAGCTACTAAACAGCATGGTGACCGCTGAGGTACTGAAATCCAGAACGGGTTTTGGCCAAATCTACGGGCGTTCTCAATGACGCCCGAAGTGAATAAACAGCCAATCAGCGAGCTTGTACCAAAGATGGTGATGGGAATTTCGTCGGGTAATAGCGGAGGGTGACGAATTTCAACGCGCAGTGGCGGATCTAGCTTTTTGTTACGGGGGGGGGGGGCAGTGAGCACTACATTTTGTTTCATTTGAAAAAAAGTGCCAACCAATATTTCGAGGGGGGGGGGTAGAAAGAGCACCGCCCAAAGGGAAATTTGAACCCCTAACCCCCCCCCCCCCTAGATCCGCCCGTGACACGAACGGCCCTTCGGTAAGTTTTTTTTTTCCGATTATTGTTTCTACACCATAACAACATGAATATGGATATAACATGAATTGTTTTAAAACTTGATGACAAATTCTTGAAATTTGGTAAAAAGTTGTGCTAGTCGTGTAGTCCCGTCTGTACTGTATTGCATGGCAGGGAATAGGCCATTTTCGTAATGTAATCAAATTTAATACATAAGTCTTTGTGAAGTTCATCAATACAAATTATTTCATTCACCTGTCTAGGATTCGCAATAGTCAGAATGCAAACTGCATGTATTAATAAGTGTGGCAACAACTAATGTATGCAGATTGGATTCTGTCTATTTAAATACTATTATTATTATCAGGTGAATGAAATAGTTTGTATCGGGGCGTCATTGAGAACGCCCGTAGATTTGGCCAAAACCCGTTCTGGATTTCAGTAATTCAGCGGTCACCCAGCTGGTACTATAGTAGCTTCTAAATTTTGCACACGAACCGCAGATTATCTGTCCGCAATGAGTTTGCGAAAACTCGCTAATATCTCGTTCGAAGCAGGAGTAGCAACCAGGAGATGCTTACTTTATTAGACTTTCAGAGTATCAAGTTCATATTTGTTCTTGATTAGATGTTTCCTGTTTTGCTGGTCCAATATCAATACACAACCATCCCGTGTCCATGATGATTTTACTTTTGTTGTTGTTGATACTTGGACATATTTGAGTAGTTCCTGATTTCTCCTCGTAAGATCCTCTTGGATTGATTTTCTGGTACCAGCTAATTTACGTCGGGCACTGATTGATGCCTTATCCTTTTCCATTCCCCTGGTTTACAATACTGTGCGTCCCAGATAAAACGAAACCAAGAATTATCGATGTTTTATCATAACTTAATCACATTTATAATTAATAAATGACACATATTTGGAAAGCGTAGATCCTCCTCCTTCATTTGATGCAACTCATAATAATGCATATTTCACGCATGAGTGATTAAAATCAATTCGAAGAGAGGAAACCGAAAAGTCGTTTGGCGAGCGGTATCTGAATTTCAAAGAGAAAATCACATTTCTAGAAAGTTGAGTTTCTGCCCTTTCATATACACCTCATTCAGGACAAATGAGCTAGGAAAAACAAAGTTCTGTTTGTTTGAAGTAGAGCTTGCATTTTCCATTATATTTCACGCATGAGTGATTAAAATCAATTCGAAGAGAGGAAACCGAAAAGTCGTTTGGCGAGCGGTATCTGAATTTCAAAGAGAAAATCACATTTCTAGAAAGTTGAGTTTCTGCCCTTTCTTATGACACCTCATTCAGGACAAATGAGCTAGGAAAAACAAAGTTCTGTTTGTTTGAAGTAGTGCTTGCATTTCCATTATTTGATTAAATGAATTTGTTTTCACTGGCTGCCTGCCGTATCAACAAACGAAATTAACAAAAGACTTAACTCCGTTTCGTTGACAATCAGCCGTAGACGAAATACTTCATGCATGGCTGATTGTCAACGAAACGGAGTTAAGTCTTTTGTCAATTCTGCTTTTTGCTACGGCAGGCAGCCAGTGAAAACGAATTTGTTTGCTAAAGTACGAGCCGAGTTCCCCTTTTCACCTCTGATAATATCCCTTCTAACAATGATACGTGCCCCTTTCCCTTTCAAATAAGGAACCTATCCCCTCTTTATAAATGCCCCTTTTCACCTCTTATAAATGCCTCTATCAAAATTAGATGATGGCCCCTTTACCGTGGACAAATTTCCTATTTTTATAAGTGCCTTTTTTTCATTGTTGAAGGCCCCTTTTCCGTCGACAAATTTCCTATTTTTATAAGTGCCCTTTTTTCATTCCTGGTGTGTGCCTCTTTTTGAAGGCGTAAGAAGTGCCCCATTTTCACCTCTGCTAATTACTCTTTGTACTTTGAAACGAGATTTTATTTTCTGATAATTGTCTCCTTTTCCTCTCATCATTAAACGCGCCCCTAATTTAAAGCGACTAAGAGCACCTCCCCCTATTAAAAGCTCGTTCGCTACGCTCTTTCGCATTTATAAATGATATACTTATGTTACAATATCAAAGGTGTTTTCAGTCTTCCGTTATGAGAATGTGAATATCACCCCATCAGGATCTGGTCTTTTCCTCTTACTAAGATGTATTTCTTTGCACTGTGACCTCACAAATCTTGTTATTTTTAAAATCCTCGCTCACTTCGCTCGCTCACAAATTAATTTGAGGACCATCACACCCAACTGCAAAGTATGATGCTTAAGCAATATATTGTACTGTATAGAAATTGAAACAAATATTGAAATCATCCCTGATAATGTAATCACAATATAGGGGTATAATTATATCAACGTCTAAAAACATTGTATATTTTTTATTTGAGATTTCCATTTGAAGATGCCCTTTATTCTCCAGGAAATTCCCTTTTTTCTTGGTGCCCCCATCCCCTCCCACTTTGAAAGTCGCTTGGCCGCCCCTGGCCAAAATGATGCATTTCCCGCCCTTGATCGCATATGACTCGAAGAAAACTCTTATCACCCGTTAGAAGATCTTGATAACTCTTTGGTAGATCGGAACAAGTCGTACACATGTCATCGAAACGCATACCGAGCTCGCGTGACTCGTAATGCGTTCGGTTCACTCGTACATCCATCGTAGGAAACTCGATAATGCGTCGTATGATAATTCATGCAAATACCATACAAATTAGTAAATTTCAAGCGAGTTCACGCGAGTTTACGCGAGTTCATTCTGGCGCCAGCTCGCCACAACTCGAGGCTCCAACTCGGCTAATAAAGTGGGAGCCCTGCTTTACGTAACTGCTGCTGACAAGTGGTCAAGGAGCAGGTGGCAGGTGGTTCTATAACGAATTGTTTTATTCACTATTAGAATCGATCAAACTAACCAACAAGAAATTACGCCCATGCAGGTCATGCTGTAATCAAATGTCTGTGTAAGTTATAGTGGAAACTTTATTAGAGATCAAGTGTCAGGTAGCAGGTGGTGTGGAATACTTATGTCAGATTTGCAGGTTCACTTTATCAATCAATCGTAGAGTTAGGCTTGTACTGTCTTGAAGATATGTTATCTTCTGATATCTTCTGATTAATTTGTTTTTTTCTTTTTTATTCGGCCAAAATTAAAAAGAAACACATGTATTTCAAATATATGATTATCATAATACAAAATGATGGCAAATATAGTATGATTAGAAACCGAAAATTATGGATAAAAAACAAAACAAAGACAAAAACAACATAAACAGGTTACTATATCATCCCAATTCTAACACATTCCATTTGTTTGCGAAATCTATGCATGGATCTATCCTTATAACGAATATTTTTTCTGTAAGGTATGTTTGGTTTAATTAAATAAGAAATAAGAGAAAAGGAAGGAGTATCTCAAGAGAACTACTTAAATATAATGTTTTCTTTGCAATGATAATACAATGATTCAATAGAGCATGCTGTTTGTCTTGTATTCCAAACAAGATCTCCTCGTCTGACAATTGTAACCTTTCTTTATTAAATCTAGTATGCCACCATCTTAAAAAATCGTTCAAGTAATCTCGTGTATATAAACATTCTACAAACAGATGTTCAATCGTTTCTGGCTCTTTTTTACAAAAAGAACGCATATCATTGTCGATCACTTTCATTTTTTCAGCTTTGCATTTACCAGTAACCATCGTGTGTTTATTTTATATCGGAATAATCTAGTTCTTGTATCAGGAATAATTCTACAAGGTAATTCATATATAAAAATCAAAATGTTCTTCATTTATTTTATATTTTGATCTCCAGTAGGTTTCTGAAGTAGCCTTTTGATATTTGTTTTCTTTTCGTACCACATTGATCATCTTTGTTGTCAATTTTGATATATAAATTTGTCTATTACGAAATTTATTACAAGTATCCAGCTGTTTTGATGAATGCCTACTTTCGATACACTGAGCTTTTTTTACCTCTGTGGAATGGCAGAAACGACTGAGCGCCCAAAAAGATAATTTTTAAAACCAATCTGTTGCCACATGGCAAAAACAATTAATTCTCCATTTTCATCAAACAAATCTTCTATATACCATATACTAATATCAAATAATTCTTTTACAAGGCAACTGTTACCAGCTATTCTTATTTGTCTATTGTTCCATATAATACTTTCTTGGGAAAGTCGATTATTATTTAAGTTCTCTAGAGTCAAAATATGCATATAAAACCTCTTTATAAAATGTAGGTAAATGTTTTAAATTTGAAAAATCTTTTTTGTCAAAGTTGCAATAAAGTAAAAATTGTCCAACCATATTTTCTCGTAAAGTGATCAAAAAATATTTCCATGAAGAATACTCTTCTTCAAAACGTCTTACTATCCATTTTATTCTTAGCGCCTTAAACATTGAATGAATGTCTATCATATTCAGACCCCCTTTAGAATACGGAGCAATCAATGACGACTTTTTAATATAATTCCTTTTTCCGTTCCATAAAAATACATGTATAGTTTTTTCCAGTTCTTCCATCACATATTCAGGGACAGGTAAAAATGATGCACAAAAAATTAATTTTGACAATGCAAAAGTTTTTAAAATTTGTATTTTTCCTATTAAGGTAAGATTTCTTTTTATCCATACATTTAACAATATCATTTATCTAAATTAAGTTTTAAAGCTGCATCGGTGTCATAAGAGAAACAAATTCCAAGACCCTTTATAGGTTTTTTCGACCATTCAAACTCAAAGTATTCATCCTGTGAATCTCTATATTAGCCCAACCACATAGCTTTACTCTTATCTTTGCTGATTTTTAAGCCAGAAAATGAAGAAAATTTACATAAACGGGTAGCAAAAACTTTCGATACAATTTTAATATCAGCATTGAGTAGTGATATTGGTCTCCAATTTTCTAGGTATTGTTCATCTTTTCCTTCTTTACTGATCAGAGTGATAATTGCTTGTTTTTGCGAAGTTGTAAATTCTCCTCTTTCCAAACTTATACTCACTGATTCTAAATGGATATCTTCTAACATGTTCCAAAATGTTCTGTAAAATTCTACAGGAAGGCCATCATCCAGGGCTTTAATTTGCAGTCATACTATACATTCCTTCCTTAATTTCTTTCTTATTTAATGGTTTATCAAGAATATTTCTCTCTAACTCATTTAGAGAAGGTGTACATAGATTTTGCAAGAATTTCTTGGCCTCATAATTTGCACCATCATTCAACCTTGACTTATACAATTTCAGTTAAAACTCTTAAAACTGTAATCTGTGTTTTCAAAATATCTTGCTGATTTGTAATCAACTTATTTGTATCTTTTTTTCATAATAGAATGACATTAATTATTCACTTGGTTTCTTCTTTCCAAACCTAAAAGATATTCGTTACTCTTTTCTCCCTTTTCATACCACCTACACCTTGCTCTTACCATAACACGTTTTAATTTTTAATTTTCAATTCTAATAATTTCTTCTTTTATGTTTTCTACTTCTTGAACTTTATATGTACTATTCAAAACCGTTCATTCCTTCCGTTAACTTCAAGTCGTTCCCGGAGATCAATTTCGATTTTACAAGTTTCTTTATTTTTTTCCTTTGAATATTTGGTTGTAAATAACTTGACTTGATATTTCATCCAATCCCATTTTATTTTAGGATCCATATTAAGTAATCTATTTTCCATCTTTGGATATTTTCTTTCAATGTCTTAACATAAAGGTCAGGGAAGTGTTTAACTTCCAGTATTCTTTTCCTCTGGATATTTCACTCAACTTAATTGTCATATGTATAGCAGAATGATCTGTTCGTAGAGCAGAAGTTATCCCTGTTTTTTTTTAACTTTTAGTTTAAGATCATTATGTATTGAGAAATAATCAAGCCTACTCTGTACAAAAGGCTGGATTTGCCTCCAAGTGTAACGGGATTCATTTATATTCATAGTGCGCCAAATATCAATCAAATCAAAATTTAACATAATATCTTCAATCTTTCCACAACATTTTTTTTGATTAATTTTTTCGCTCCCATTTTATCTACTTTAGGGTCTACACAGTTAAAATTTTTGTGAACAAGTTGTTTAAAAGTTTAAACAACTCTTGATTAACGGGTGACCTGATCTAAGAGTTGTTTAAAATGTTAAGCAACTCGAGTTGTTTAAAGTTTAAACACTAAGTTGATCAACATTTTGAACAACTTGTTTAAAATCACAATTTAAACAACCGGTGTTGTTTAGAGACGGTTGTTTAAAACGGAGCTGTTGTTCAGTGGAGGTTGTTTACACCAACTGGGTTGTTTAAAGAAAGTTGTTTAAAACGGAGCTGTTGTTCAGTGGGGGTTGTTTACACCAACTGGGTTGTTTAAAGGAAGTTGGTTAAAAAGGAGCTGTTGTTCAGTGGGGGTTGTTTACACCAACTGGGTTGCTTAAAGAAAGTTGTTTAAAATGGAGCTGTTGTTCAGTTGGGGTTGTTTAAACCAACTGGGTTGTTTAAAGAAAGTTGTTTAAAAAGGAGCTGTTGTTCAGTGGGGGTTGTTTACAACAAAAGGGTTGTATAATGGGGTATAATTTGGGTTTGATACTCTGAATAAGTGCACCACTACTTCTGGGTCTCTATATAGGTATATGAAGACTAGGGTCATTCTGCAATTCATGAATTAGCGCCAAAACAGTGCCCATTTTGCATGAGCGCGCATGCACGCACGTATAAACTGCATATATAAGGATGCATGCAATCTCTATGGCAAGGAATTTAGCACACGTTATAACCGAGTGCGCGATCAGTGCCGCACTGCATGACGCGACGATTTTAAGTCTACCAATATTCTGACATTTGCGTACAGATACCGAAAATTTTAACTGTGAACTTACGCTATAAGTTAAAAACTTCAAAGTGGTTAATAGAAAAGTGATTTCAATTAAGCCATTGAATCCCCAGTCACTTAGAAGCGCGTCGGTAGCTTGGTCGGCCATGATGTTGTGTTGTGGGTTGGAAAGTAATAACTATTAAGCTAAATAAATGTAAGTATAGAGACAAACAAGATGGAGCCTGCAGAAACACGTGTGGTTGCTTTGGTAGTTTGATCCAGACTCAATGTCCATGTGCTTTTACATATGTATCAATCTGTGTAGTCAACAAAAGGCCCTTGCATACACTTGCATTGTGTGTATGCATCTAATATGAATAACAATGAGCTGTGCCTTAACAGCTGCACTGCATTTCTAAGTGGCATGTCAATTTCAATTGCATGTTAGTTTCAAGGAACCTGTTTCTAAACATAACAATGTGAAATAAAGCCTTTAGCCAACACACACTTAACTGGCACGAGACACATGACGTCATATGTAAACAACATTGTCTAAAAGCTCTCGTATAGTAAATATAGCAGTCATTAAATTTTAAACAACGAGGCCCGAATTCACAAAGCAAGGTTTGAGCTCAGACCAAGGTTTGAGCTCAAACCTCCTTTTGTTTCGCCAAACTTCCCTTTGTTATTTACAAACCAGGTTTGTAAATAACAAAAGGAGGTTTGGCGAAACAAAAGGAGGTTTGAGGTCAAACCTTGGTCTGAGCTCAAACCTTGCTTTGTGAATTCGGGCCCGAATGTTTAACAAAATTACTTCTGTTTCGAGCAACATTGTTTACGATTTGATCAACTGTTGTTTAAGATAGTGTACAACTGTAAGTGAACATCACTTTTTTAAACAGCGTTTTTACTGTGTAGGACGCAATAATAATCACCTCCAATTACTATACGTTCTTCACTATTCCATTCCTTTTGCACAACATTCAATAAATCTTTGTATTTGCAAATTTTCTATATTAGGCTCCAACTCAGCTATATAGGTGCCCTGCTTTACGGAACTGCTGCTGACAAGTGGTCAAGAAGCAGGTGACAGGTGGTTCTATAACGAATTGCTTTATTCAATGTTAAAATCGATCAAACTAACGAGAACGAAATTACGCCCATGTCTATGTAAGTCCGTGGAAACTTTTTATTAGAGATCTAGGGTCAAGTACCAGGTGGTGTGGAATACTTATTCAGACTTGCAGGTTCACTTTATCAATTAATCGTAGAGCTAGGCTTGTACTGTCTTGAAAACTTCGAGAAGATATTTTATCTTCTGCTTAAATATTGCAGGATGTTGAATAGTTGGTAATTTTGAAATTCTTTGAAAATCTTTTTTTTTTATAAAGATGAAATCCAACGCTTTCATACACATTATGTTTTGTTGGAAGCTCGTACTATCTTTGAATGCCTTTTCATCACTTTATATTACGAAAAAATTGTTTTGTTCGCTACTGTATTGCTTGCTTATCTAAATAAAAAAGTTTCTACGACTTGTTAACTGCCCAGAATACATATGTCTTCCTGTAGTATCTATTCACTTTTGCAGAAAATTTGTTAAACATAGCATTAGTACTTTTTGTTTCATTAACACGTCTTTAGGGATGACCACTTTAAAAGCCCACTGATTTTCAAAGAGACTGTACCTTAATTTCAAGGACCGAAAATAAAACAATCCTTCTTGATCATTGGAGGGGGGGGGGGTGGGTGGTAAAAAGGGGACCTAAAAAGTTGACTAAGAAAATTCCATTGTGACTTCACTACGTGAAAGATCGTAGACGAAATATAAAAGTAAAGTAGATCACTTGTGACGAGATAAGGAGAGAACCAGGGGCTAATTCCAGTCAACTACCCCCTATGACAGGCCTTCAACTGGCGGCGCGCGACTGTTGCAACAACAAAACAAAAAAGAACAGGGAGTGGTACTAAAACAGAAGGCTAGGAGCCGAGGGTTGTGGAACGGCATGATCGCCAAAGTCAAACGATATGGCACTTAGAAAGAGAGAGAAATCCACCAGCTTCAGGGGGCTATGCCCCCTGCTACCCCCCGTTAGGGCTTCGCCCCACGACCCCACCTATTTTCGGCTTGGTCGCTACGCTCCCTCGCAGCACAGTCAACCATACAGGGTGGCACTTCAACTACAAATTATTTTTGTTTTGGCACTTCTAATAAACTAGATAAAAGGCCAGCAGCTAGGACACATATCCTAGATAGAGAGAGAAAGTCATATACGCATGCGTGCTTACGGACGAGTGTGATTGGCAGTGAACAATTCTTAATCGTGCAGCTTACCAGTATATAAATGGTGTAGAATTGGAGGAATACTCTCCTTGGTGGTTGTTCAGTTAAGACATAACATCGCTAAAAAACAGAGAGGCTTGAAGGACAAAAGATTTTGCTTGACAATCAAAATTGAATTTTGAAAGTGCAGCCATGGACTCGAGAGTTGATGTAGGAAATGCGGGACGAGAAGCAGGATTGAGTGACACTCCAATTGGAGAGGAACTTTATCAGGTGAGGTGACATTTTAAGAATATGAGAAGTTATTTAGTTTTTTTTTTTCAATTTCATTTCATTTACTTTTTATTTCATATCTGTTTAAAACTTTTATTTACAATATAAATATCATTGAATTAAATATCGACTAACTATTTTCAAAATTCCGATTGAAAACATAAATTTAAATGTTTTATTCTATATGGTACATTAAGTCAGATAATTAGATAGTATTCCAGCCAAACATAAGAAAGGGCTCTAGAAAGGGCATGTGTGTGTGTGTGTGTGTGTTTGTGTGTGCGTGGCTTTAATACAACTTTTTGAGTTAGATGAAATTAAAGATTTAGAATGGTGAGATATATTTGTTGGGTTGGTAGGAAGTTCATGTAAAATAAAAATGTGTAATACTATCATTTTCATGGTGAAGTATGTTACATTTATATCAAAATCGGGGGGGGGGGGCGAGTACCAACTTTAGAAAAGATGAAAAAAAAATTAAGTATAGGGATGAGGAAAAGAAAATAGCAATTAAAATGGGAAAGCTGGGATCACATTTCTGAGTTAGATGAATTTAAAGATTTAGAATGGTGAGATATATCTGTTGGGTTGGTAGGAAGTTCATATAGAATAAAAATGTGTAATACTATCATTTTCATGGTGAAGTATGTTACATTTATGTCAAGATCGGGGGGGGGGCGAGTAACAACTTTAGAAAAATATTTAAGTATAGGGACGAGGAAAAGAAAATAGCAATTAAAATGGGAAAGCTGGGATCACATTTCATAAAGTGGGAGCAGCTTAAGATTAATTAAGATTGTTTTCTTCTTCTCCACCGTGAGCCTGTTAAAAGGGTTTATACTCTATTTTGCGGCCTGGATAACTTATTTAGTATATTTTTCTTGAGTTAAGAATGTTAGCAGACATCCCCTGAATGAGTAGTGTGTGTGTGTGGGGGGGGGGGTGTGGGTGGGTGAGTATGTTTGTGTGATGGATGGGGGCAGGGAGGGGGCAGGATTGTTCCAGTAAAATTACCTCCAGATTTGTTTAAGTGTTTTTTTGTTGTATATAAGTGAATAACATTTACAATTGACATATTATGTTTAGGTAATTATACGTTTACTTTGTTGCTAAGTTATATATACTGCAAATAAGTTTGTGTTCAATTATGTTTATGTAAAAGCATCAATATTGAAAACGTTTATTTTATTCAATTGTATGTTATGGTTTGTATTGCACATTTGGAGAAATAAAACAAAATTGTTTAAATAAAAAAAAAGTGTGTGTGTGTGGGGGGGGGGGGGGGGAGTAATGAATGGCATCCATGCTATCCATCACTTTATCGAAAATCATACTAAATAATAACATAGGGGTAGATGCCACGCGAATTTTGATTAACTAAAACAGTCATTTTTGGCTCAAAATTTGAAAATCATGATTTTTTTATTGTGGACCAAGTATGTATGCTCTGATGAAGACCTTTCAATTGATATAATCTTCATTAGGAGTTTGAATTAATAAACCTGTTTGATATTTGAAAGTTGGATATTAAACACATACGTATAGTACAATAAAACATAAAACTGTGACTTACTCAAAATATCGGGTTATTAAAACTAGTCATATTTGACGGTTTTAAAACACAATAAAGCTGTACATTCAAATATTTTGTATTTGATTGAAACTATAATATATGTTGTCAAGCCACGCAGAAAAGTAATTTAATGCTTTTCGAAATGAGTCGATGTCTTTTACAAGATGCGCATTTTGAGTGGAAAACACTGTTCATGTTCATTTACGGTGTACATGTACCGTTTATCGCAATTCTTATAGGTATTAGCAATATTAGTTCATGGGCCAATAATTGAAAAGGCCCCATCCCCTTTGACACAATCTTAAATTAGAAATGCAATAGTATCAGTATAATATGCTTGCATTGACGCCTGTGTTTCTACGTGTCATACGAAAACGCCTCATTCGGACTATCCAGAGCAGTGGAGATAACTAGTCGGCCGAAAGAGAGGCCTAAAAAACAACCTGGAACGAACCCCCAAAATACGTTAATTAAACCTTTTTTTTTGAGATGGGCCTCCTCCCCTGGCGATGCGGTTTTCAATTTTTCGAGGGCCAAACGAAAATTAGTGCTTTTTTTTCTTCATCAGGAATTAGGCCGTGGGAATGCTGCGGCGGTCCTATAATCGCTATTGGCAGTAGATATTTAAGACCGCACGGCCGCCTCGGCAAATGTCACCTAGGCTTTAACATGAGTTAGTCTAATGCAAATAGGGCCTATGATACGGCCTTCGGTTTCTCAATGGGAGACGGACACGCCTTTATAGAAATAGAGAAAAGGTTGTCCCCCGTTATTTATAAACTGGTCAAGAAAATTGTCTAAATTTTGATTAAATTCTATTTTAAACAGGAAGAATGTGGGTAGTAAGATCAAACTTGGATTTGCATGTGTGACAAAGAGTGCTCTAACATGCGAAGTTCTAACCTTTGCAGCTCCGAACCTTTGAAACAATTAAACTTGTTATGAACCTTCGGAAAAACTACATGTTACCCTTAAATCTAGACTAAATTTACGTTTCGATGTTAATGTGCATGGGCAATAATGACAATGACGGTTTTGTTCATCATATATAATGGGGTACCGTCGTTAATCTTTCTTATCAGTGCATAATAAATTCTCCTTCTCGTTGTATTCTTGCAGCTATTTCTGAAGAAGCATCAAGAGCTAGCTAACGACTGGCAGGAGAATTGTCCAGATTTAGATGAACTCAGAAAATTCCGTATATCAGATAACAGAATCTCCTTAGAAAGGCTTGGAATTACGGTAAACTTACACATTGTCGGAATAAAGTATAATTACAATAATAAAGATTATAATCGAAAATTGGTTTCTGTTATTCAGGATGGATCCTAAGATACCTATTGTGACGCATAAATGTAATTGTCTAATTGAATGAAAAAAAGTTCTATAAAAATATAACACAATCGCAACTATTTTCGAAAAATCAAATCAAGGGCAGTTTTAATCCACTCATGTAGGTCCCATGGACATCAAGTTCGGATTACGTCATACGTCATAAAAAAATTCGAACGTTTCAATAGGAGACGCAAAAGGCCATTGGAATTACCGTAGGTTGATTTTTCAAAAGTCGTTGCGGCAATCTTGTTAGGCTGTTTCAAAGAAACGATTGTGTGTTTTCCAAAGTTTTATGATACAAAATTAGCCTTTTGTCAAAGAGTGAATAAATTACACATTAAGATCAGTATTATGAAAAGAACATTAGGAAAAACATTAAGAAACTTACTCCAAATACATATATCATTCAAATTTGCAGAACTTTCCCAAATTTTGGTCTGATATGAGACTTTCATATTATAAAAAAAAAATGTAAAAATGCTCCTTTTAATACACCTCATCATATAGAAACAACGTGAGATAAATAGTATATTCCCTTATCTATGTATTATTTAGAGAAAAGATTTAGACTCGTTATCGTGCATCCATGTGGCGGGTACTAAGGGAAAGGGATCGACATGTGCTATGACAGAAAGGATATTAAGGACATACGGCTACAAGACAGGCATCATAAGGTATATATAAGCATTTATTTCATAATCAAAATAGACAGTGGTACAAATAAATCATTACTGTACAGAAATTTATATCACAATAAAGCAAACATAGCCCAGGACAATGGACATATAAACATAAAACACACAGGTTTTTTTTGTACAGATATGATACATAGTTCAATGAGATGATATATATATGAGCTAATCAACATTTCAGAAAAATTAATTAACAAGAAATAAATAAGATATAGTTGGTGTTTTTGAGTTAGTATTTGAGATGTAGTTAATAGCGTTGAGAATAATTGATATCAATTGCTATAAACAAAAATTCACTTATACAATTATACCGTTCAGTCGTTCCGCTCCCTCATATACTCAGTCAGAATTAATGGGAAATATTTATATTTGCTAGGTGTTATGACGGTGATTCGACATTTACCCTGAGCTCAATACTTTAACTTTTGGTCCAGGGCAGGAGTGATTCTAGAAAGAAAGCAAGCAAATAAGAGATTGTGGGAGACTTGGGCTTTCTGTTGCGAGGGAGTGGAGCGACTGAAGTGCATAATTGTATTTGTGAATTTGTTTCATAGCAATGTTTATTGATTTGTTAAACAAAGTCATTTGTATTTTGTAAACGAAAGGCGAACTAGTATCAAGTACTATATGTGTTTAATCAACAAGTACCATTTCAGGCAAGATTCCTTTTGTTTCCACTTCTTATTTCGTATTTGTACCCTCTCAAAATGAACAAATATCATAAAAGCAGATTGTATGTTCATCTCTGTCCTTCTATAGTTCTCCCCCTCTATTAGAGATTCGTGAGCGAGTCCGTATCAATGGGGCACCAGTTTCCCGAGCAATGTATGGAAGATATGGAGTAGAATGCCTTGAACTGCTAGAGAAGAACAAAACGAAATTTGGTCACATATTCACACCCGTGACAGGTCCATATTCGATGTTCACATTCATTGCATACTACATTCTTGTCAAAGAAAAGGTAAGACCGCGGTCAAATTTTTTCCACATACTTCACTCGTATCGTTTTATGGTGTTAATGTTAATACTAATATAATATTGATTATGGAATGCATCGTTGCTCTAGAGAATTTTGTATTACAAAACAGCATCGGGGTCTTAAACGCTCGAAAATGAAGTGGAACATGAACATTGTTTGCAAGAGTGAACAAATTGACTTTGTTATTCCCGGTTCATTTATCCTGATTGAGGTGTCATATGAAAGGGCAGAAATTGAACTTTCTAGAAATATGATTTTCTCCCTGTAATTCAAATACCGCCCGCCAAATGACTTTTTGGTTTCCTCTCTTCAAATTGCTTTTAATCACTCATGCCTCAAATATGCATCATATAAGTTGCATCAAATGAAAGCGGAGGATCTAAGCTTTCCAAATATGTGTCATTTATTAATTATAATTGTGATTAAGTTATGATAAAACATCGATAGTTCTCGGTTTCATTTTTTCTGGGACGCACTGTAGACAGGATAAGGCAGTATTATACTACTAACTTGTCGTTCATAGGTAGATGTCGCTGTTGTGGAAGTAGGACTGGGAGGCGAATATGATTCAACCAACGTTCTTTGGTATGTACAAATACTAACAATATCGCAAAAACTTTAGAGAAATCAACTCCTGTGGGCAATTGTAATACCTTTTGTGTATTCCACAGAAATCATGTTCAGATTGTGTACGTTTTAACTATTGGAAATAAAACATTGATACAATTATTACAGGAACTTAATACATGTAGTAAGCAAATATAAACCGACTACGAGGGTAATGGTTCAAATAATCATTGCCGAGCCGAGGTGATCTCGGTTCAGTACACCGGTGTTAACAGTAATTATTGTTATTTATGAAGTTTAGTGGCAGGGGGCCTACAGTGGAAGCCGGCAGTAAGGAAAGGAGAAATGTTTTATGAGAACAACAAAATGTCTATTTATAACCGTTGTAAAATAGGAAGTTCATAACGGTAATTCAGAAGTCGCACTAACAAAATGATTTTTTTTTTCTTCACATTTTCGATCGCAAACGGGGAAGAAAAATCAAATTTCGGCGGGCGAAGGGAGACTCAACGTTGAGTTATAAGAGCCTCATCTTGCAGCGGTAATCCCTCATTTGTCAAAATCATACGTCTATCCGATGGCTGGATAGACATACAGTCGTATATGCGTATAGTTGTATAGTTGTACGGATAGTGGCCTGCTTGCCCCGCCATATACCTCGCCATATTGACCCCCAACTAGCTCTTAACACGACCTTTACCCTAGGGTAACTTGCCTCCGTCTGAACAAGACTATTGACGTTTCTCTCTCTTTCTCTCTCTCTCCTCTCTCATTTTACCAACTCCATTCCAAAGGTCTCCAACTGTGACTGGTGTTTCGTCTCTTGCCGTGGAACATGTCTCACAACTCGGCGACACCCTGGCTAAAATCTCCTGGCATAAATCAGGCATATTCAAGGTAAATCTATGAATCTAAAAATGAAACTTCTGCCTTAATTTGCACTTCACTTTTCGAAAGTAATAGTCCGTGATATTTCCTAAAAGCTATGTTGCAATACGCAATAGCCTTAATATTAAAAAAAAAAAAGAGGAAACAATGGGCCCACAAACACTGTGGTTGCCATAGATATAATATAAGAAACTGTGAGTCAAGGGGAGATAGGGTCTAATTCATGAATTGGAATGAAGAGGAAGCAGCAAGATAAAGATGAATACACATTAATAGAGAGGGACATTGCGTGATGCGTGATCCAAAAAAAATGGAGAGAAACGTAAGAAGTGAACATTTGAGAGAGAGAGATGGCTTTAAACTTCATCTTCGTTCAAAAAAACATATTTTTCAGGATGGTCGACCTGCTTTGACAGCGCCACAGCGAGAGGAAGCGATGACTGTGCTTGTACAACGGGCAAAGGAACGAAACGTAAGTCACAAGAGTTTAATGGTAATCAAAATGAACATGAGCGCCTAATTTTTATTTTAGTTACCGTATGTCCAGTCATGTCCAAACATATTAACCATATGTCCAAATATTTTAACCACATGTCCGGTAATGTAATGGTTATTACTAGCCAATTATACAATACTATGACATTTTTACCCCAGTTTCTTTAAGTTTTAAACACTGTCAAAAGTTCTCCGTTGCCATATAGTAAGTCCAAAAGTTGAAGTATATTGTACAAGGGCCATCAAGACCCAAGGCTTTATGGTTCTTAAAGGTACTGAAAGACTTTCAGAACAGCAAGTAGTCAGTTAATAACGCACAATGGATATGTTTTCGTTTAATAAGTGACCGTTGTCAGTGTCGTCAGTGACTTTAATCACTTCTAAGCTTATATCCATTACGAAATAAATTTGTTCATAAGGATATTTCTCTTGAACCTTCCATATTTTGAATTCTTTAATTGTATTTCGTCATTATTCAAATATTGCTGTGGAGCGTCTTAAACAATATGAAATATTTGGCAATCATTTTCGTGTTTTGCATATGCTCAACCAAATAGTTCAATGAAAATTTCTTCCTTCCATTTAGGCACCTTTGCGAGTTTGTCCTCCTTTAGGCGACTACGAATGCAATGGCGTCAGTGTCAAGTTAGGTCTTGCTGGAAAACATCAACGCATTAACGCAGCTTTGGCCGTTCAACTCACTAAAACGTGGCTCGATGAGAAAGCCCCAGGGAGAGTGCAATTCCAAGGTAATATTCAGGAGAGATACTCGTTATTAACCTTTTTTCTTCAGAGACGACATGGCAATATTTCAAAGCGAATAAATGTAGTCTATACGAGTCTCGTACTATGCACATTAAAGAAAAGAAGCGAAACACGTAACATAATTTATATCAATACTTGTAAACGTATGTAGGCCCCCCTAGACATAACAATAAATTTAAAGGATAGACATACTTGTATATTCAAATATATATATACTAGGGTTAGGAAAAATATTATGTTATTTTTCATATATTTCTATAGAATTTGTTTTAGTTTTATATTTGACACATATACATCCTTTTGAATACTAGGTATTGTGTTATTGGAGAGGTACTGTGGCCACATTTGTATGGAAACATAAAAAACATTGTACGTATTCTTTTCATATAGGACCACAAGATGTAGATATCAGCGGCAACTCAACAATTGGTGATAAACTTGACGATGGGAAAGTTCAGAGAGCGACGCCATTCGTTCTGCCAGACGAATTCTTACAAGGTAATTTTCGCTTAATGCCTCTGGCTAACGAGGCCACCTTGCAAATAGCGAATAGCAAAAAATAAGTAGGATGATAAAGTTCATGGGAAGTTAATCATAGTACATGCAGAGCAATGATATTGATTTTAATTGCACGGTAAAGTTACACACAGAAAGAATAGAATTACAACAGAAGCAAACAAATAATACCCAACACACACACACACACACACGCACGCATTGTATGGGTTGAATATAATACCAACATTATCTACAAATATTTATTTCTAAAGACATCTTCAAGTAATTTGATATACTCCAAAGTGTGACACATTTTTCGACAATACAGATATCAATAGAAATACATATGGAATTTGAGAAAAGTATTAAGGGATATTGCTTAGTGAAATAAATGAATAAACAGTTGCTGACGCTTATCAGCAAATGTCGTTATCAAATACTGTATTTAAAGCAAATGAAATACTATATTTATCTATTTAAGGCAGCATCGAAAGATAAGTCATTTACTTTGTTTAAGCTATATAATTAATTTGTCTTTTGAATATTGCTCTCAGGATTCGAGTTATCAAAGTGGCCAGGACGTAACCAAATAATCCGGAAAACCGGCGTGACTTACTACATCGATATTGCACATACCAAAAACAGCGTGGCCTTCTGTAAGAATTGGTTTGAAGAAGAGGCATCGAATGAGGCCAAGATGATCCCAGGAGTCATCAAAAAAGTCCTCATTTTCAATCTAGGCGGGGATAGAGACGGTTACACGATCCTACGACCTCTTGTGGTAAGTTTTCGTTTAATTTACCTTCATTCTACGTCATTAAAGTTGCAATGTTGTAATTGAGCTAAGGAAATAGCCAACGTTGTCTTCTGTTCATAAATTTTCACCTCACCTTCTATTTCAAGAGAACGTTCTGGGAGAGGTTTCCTAATGCTTTTCCTAATGCGTGATGAAGACAATTTTAGTTTGAAAAGAGAAAATGCAAACACAATCACATATTCAACACCACTATGTAATTAATGTAAATATAAATAAATTAAAAAGAACGAAATAGAGGAAAATATTTTGATGCGAACAGTTCGATGAAGAAAAAAAAAGTTAACAAGATTGTTTTTTTTAACTGTGTGTGACGAACAGAAGACACATTCATGTAAATTACATTTATTACATGCACATTTGTTATTGACACCTCCTTCCTGGTTGTTTTCAGTTAAGTATATTTCCTTTCTTTATATCTTTAATGGTTTTCAATGAAGTGATGTTACTTCTATCGGCCATTATTTCTTCTTTCATGCTGAAGAAATTATCCGATCTATTTTCTTCGTCAGGAATACGGGTTCGACGCTGTTGTGTTTTCAGTCATGCGAACCGTAGCATCTCAAGAAAATGAAGTGAGAGGTAAGTCACGTGATCGTAGCTAAAATTAACACTTCATGAATTTAAATCCTCATACGTTAAGGCTTTGCCATCTTGGAATTTAAATCAAAAAAAGATCGGGATGGATAAATCCCATCAAAAGTCCGGTGAGTAAAGTCAATGCGGGTCGACCTTTTTATTTTGTTATACGAGCCTTTTTTCAGCACCCCCCTTTCAGCAAAAGTCCGGTGTGTAAAGTCAATACGGGTAGACCTTTTGCTTTTGTTACGAGCCGGAGAGTTTTGGGGGGGGGGGGGGGTTCAAATACACATAAAAGCCCATAAACAATTTGTAATCAAATTTAAGGGACAAATCTTGTTTAGTGCCTCGTTATAAATGATTTCATTCACCTGTTACGAATGATTGTATTTGAATAGTTAGAATACGAATTGCATACATTCCGTGTTGTTAGGTAGACAAGCCATTTAAATAAATAGAATAACATATGGTACCCGAGCTCTAGTTCGTGCTACAGTTTTTGGTTTCAATATCACTTTATTTATAATTATAATTATCAACAAAAATTGAAGAACAAAATAGAAAGACCGCAGAAATTAGAGGAAAGCTTAAATCGTGCTACAGTTTTTGGTTTCAATATCACTTTATTTATAATTATAATTATCAACAAAAATTGAAGAACAAAATAGAAAGACCGCAGAAATTAGAGGAAAGCTTAAATCACGCCAAACGAATGACTTTGCAGCGCTGCTACACCATATCATTCTGAATGGAATACCATTGCATGATTTTATTATATAAACTTTTAGTTTAAAATCCTTGTCTATTGCCGAATCCTGCCACGTGAATGACCAGACTTTTCTTCCAGAATAATTTAGGGTTTTATTCTTAAATTTATTCAGATTACAAAACTATTCAGTTGCTAGATGATCAGCTGATGAAATGCCACCAGCATCTGGCAACCTTCAAGAAGCTCCATGGTGATATTTGCGACTCATTCCAAGATCAACCATGTCATCGTGACGTCATGCAAGCGCCAATCTTTAAAGTAACTCCTTCCGCTACAGAAGCAATTCAATGGGTTTTAGACTCTCGTATGTGTCTTGATGATAGGGAATCGATGGACTTGCCCGATGGTGAAGGATTCTTGCATAAAGCTGACCATCTTCAGGTTTTGGTCACTGGTAGTAATTTCCTTGCCGGATCGGTTATCCATGTTATCGAACCTAACATGTTCGATAAAGTAGAGTACTAAAGTTTATTTTCTTAGAATGTCTTGCCTGGTCAGACGTCTATATTTTAATTGTTTTTTGGTTAAAGGAAAAAAAAACGAATCACGCGATTTAATTTGTAAAAATAAAGTGCTTATTATTTTGTCAATACTGTATAACAAGCTTGGGTTTTCTCTGTAGGGCCATGCATAATGGTTTAAGGCATGGCCACACAGAGGAATTTTTCCTGTTGGGGGCCGGGGGAAAATGCAATGAATTTTTGACAATTTATTGCATTTTCTTCGTTTAGGGGGATTTGTGGGGGCGGCCGCGTACTCTAGCAAACACCGGGGCCCATAGTTTGAACCAGTATCTCGAAAAGAAGGCAGGGTTTATTGTTTTATATCCTCCATCAATTTTCTTTTGGGGGGAGCAGTCAATAGCACCTTTTGCAAAATAGTTTTTTTAATTTTTGATCACGTGAAGAGCTCTTGACCAATCAAAAACCAATACGTTGTTGATGCAGTAAATAATGTGGTATACATCCCCACCCACTACACCTTCTATAGGCGCATAGTTTCGGATGAGTACCTATAATGATAGAAAGGTATAAACAAGTTCTGAAACGTATATAGAGCAATTGAATTTTACCTGGCACCATGGATGAATTAGGGTGAGAAAATTAAAATGCCCAATGGAAAAGGGGCAATGTTTGGATTCATGAAGAAAACAAAAACATATTAAAGGTGCTTAGACATTTATAAAATTCTTGTTTTTGTTCTTAAATCAGAAACAGTAAAAAGATCAATGTATGCAATCAGTGGAGGATTTCACTCTGCCATGCGCTATTTTTTTGCTCATTAATCAATATACATCACCCATGTGCGAATATTGTGCTGTATATTTTAGGACGGATAGGTTGCGAAAAGCGTTTAGTTAAAATTCCCCTCATATGATTGATTTTGCTGACGAATTATGAAAGTTACCGGATAAGCTAATATATTATAGGTTACATTACTTGATTCTTTAAACATTAATAGGTAATGTATATTTAAACTCAGATAAATATCAATATGTTAGCGCTCACCTGATCAAAGTAGGCTTTAAAGATAAAGACCAGTTATAGTCATGCGATTGCATTGTGAAAGAAACATTGTGGAATCGATCAGAAAAGGTTGATCGTCTAGCATATAAGTATTGGTGTGTACTGCAAGGTTCTGGAATCATCAAAACGATAAGAAATTTGGCCCAGTCTTCGAAAAGTTATAAGCACTGTACACAGAGAGATGTATATGGGACTACGCACACGTGCGCGACACGTGCGTTTATCTCTCACAGTCCAATAGATAAACTAATTTACCAAATATATCAATTAGTAGGGGGTTTCCCGGCAAATTGTTATCATCATGTATTAGTCAAAACATATTCTTTCACATGATTGGTAATAAGAGCTTCCATTTCATTTTTTGAAATTGGGGCGTTTCCAATACTGGTCTTTACCTTTAACCAAACTTTTTACAATCGACCCACCGCACCTGTTATTAAGAGTTCATGAAAGTGGAGTGAGGTCATCGTTAAAATGATAATCAAATATTACGTCAAATATAGATGATGCAGGGTTATGGAAATAAAGATCAGTTAGTTCCTCTTTTCTCGGCTAGTAAGAGTATGTGACATTAAAGCCGTGCCGGGCGCTCGACTATTTAAGCGCTATGTGCATGACGAAACGAAAAATGCCCAAACCGGTTAATATAGTAAAAAAGTGACATCCCTCAAAATTCCGGTTACCAGGAAAATAATAAAATTTTGCTGCGATACCCATTGGTTTACGTGTTAAAATGTTCTTTGAGCGAGCGCGGACACCATACAGTGCTTTTTGCTAGCGATTCCCAACTGATCGAAAATTTCAGTCGATTTTCCGGCAAAGATAAACGGATAGTTTCTCAGATTTTGCGTGATGTTTTAATCAATCTTCACTCATTTAAAGGAGAAGGTAAGAAATCTTGAAAGTTTTTTGTGTCAATTTGGTATATAAAAGGGATATCGACTGCTTTAATATTCGAGGACTGGCTGTTTCTATACTGGTTCGCGGGAAAGTTGCATCCGCTCCTATCATGTGATAGGAGCGGATGCAACTTTCGTAGCAGTCGATATCTCTATATAATCTTCGTTTAAACTACTGGAGCTTCGGCTAAATTTGTAGCGACGTTATAATTAATAAAATGGACTTCAACTGTATTTCCGAGCCTGTTTCGTATTCATTTTGTTTCTGAACTCGTACTCTCTCTCTCTCTAAAAAAAGGTGAATTTTCACTCTATTTTCACTTTCTTGGGAGTGACGTCCGTGATCATTTGCTCAGGAGTGAATATCGATTGATTAAAAAGTGCTCTTTGAGAAGAAAAGATGGAATGCTTACTCTATTTTCACAACATTTTCACTCTCCTGAGGAGTGACGTCAGTGATCACTCAATTTTTTTTTTGATAGATAAACGAACTAATTTATCACGATTTCTCAAACCACAGTATTAATTAAAATTGTACGATAGTACCAGTTACAGGTATTTAACAAAAGTTGTTACGGAACTATTTACCCGGGCACAGGATTCCATTACGTTTTTTAAATGTATAGTGTACAGTACTGAAAATGAGGGAAGTGGATAGAGAGAGAGAGAGAGAGAGTATGGGTGACAGAGAGAGAGAGAGAGAAAGAGAGATAAATAAATAAATAGAGAGATAGAGAGAGAGAGAAAGGGAAAGATAGAAAAAATGAGAAAAAGACAGCATGATAGAGTGAGAGAGAAAGAGTGAGAGAGACGGACAGACAGATAGAAAGAAAGAGAGAGAGAGAGAGAGCGCGCGCCTGTTGGAGACACAGACATACGGATAGACAGAAAGAAGAGGGAGAGGGTGGAGAAAGTGATATGGACGAGATGATACTAAAAAAGTAGGATAGATGGTAAGTAAGCCAAATTCTTCGCTTTCTAAGATTACAACTTTTCATTTTATTTACAGTATGGGAGCAGGAAGCATGCAAACAGGGGAAATATATATTGATATATTGATGTCAAGAAACATTGTTTTATAGCTTAATTTATATCTTGACCTTGAGAGGGAGCTATTCAACATAAAGAGTTTATTATTTACAATTTCATAACTTTAGACTCGATTTCAACCGCGACAACGATCACCGAACATTGTAGGATCGCATATGCTTCCAATATGTTCATTTGAACCAAATTCATGACCCTATACCAAAACTTCGTATTACCTTTAATGAATGGTGCCATATATTAAACTGTGAGTGTTTTTCGGGGGTAACTATTGCTCATTGCGTGGTCATTGACTGGTCATTCAAATATAATCGATCTATAATAAGTCGATGGTCAATATGGTAAAACCATGTTAGAATAAACAAAAACCGATATATGTCACACTGTCCCAAATGTGAAAGGGGGTGAAGAAGAAAAAATAAAGTAATTTTAGAATTTATCAAAAATAAGAAATTACACAAATGAGAACAGTAGTAATATCTCCTTTTTATGTTATCATACTTGTGTATTTTTTTAACGTATGACCTGATGGAAATTGCTATTTTCACATTGACTACAGCTCTACTTCATCATCATCATATACAGCCCTGCTGTTTAAGGCTTATTCTGTATGGGGTAAGTTTTAATGATAATATGGCGTGGTGATACAACAGTGATGTTAAACATCCACTCACGTTTTCATTTCCAGTTTAATAATAATAATAATAATAATAATAATAATAATAATAATAATAATAATAATAATTATCTTTTAAAGTCCACTCCAAATTTTATTAAACCGAAAATGGAAATTCTTTTTGCCCAATTGATCGTGAGCTCGGCAGCCACTGAGCAGCGCCAGATCGACGTTGCTCTATCCCTTTAATGTTGAACGCCAAACAAGGTAGCCGCAACTCCCGTCTTTTAACGTCATTTTGTATGACGTGGCCGGGGTTCGAACCCACAATCGTGAACTACTGAAGTATTCCCCCAAAATGCAAATCTTTAAACTTTATTATTGATATGTCAATCTAATGACCTAAATAGTTTTTTTCTTCTTGTAAGGTTGAATCAAATTAACAAATTTTAAAATGAGACAGTAAAGGGGTAATGTTCATTAGCTCCAACAGAAAGAGATTGTAGGGTTACAAAGCAAAACATTAATTGTCTTGTCATAAAAGACGTGCCTTTTTAAATATATAAACGATTTGACTTGTTCTTTTTCATTACTTTTATGTTTAATTCATGCAGATCTAAGAGGCAAGATTGAACCACATTTTGTGGTCAAGCAATTTTATAAAATAGGTTAATTTATGTAATACAAAAGTGAATAAAGATCACGAGAGGCAACCGTAATAATTATCCCTTTCGTGATTTTAATGGAAATAAAAGATTCATGATGCATATAATCCTAAACCGTTAATTCTTTTACCGTAAAATAACAAAATAAAAATGAAATAATCATTAAAACTACATACAAACACACAACTACAGCAAGACAGAACAATATAACAACCCTTGAAAGAACTTTAGAATTGGCGCAGTGCCCCACTGGCCTATTTGATATGTCAAGTCATTTACAATTACTTACGACAAATATATTGTTTGAAGTGCTTTGAGAATGGTCTGTAGTATTCCATACCGTGACTGGGTAAATATTCACAACTTTAAAATAACAAATTTTACAATAAATTTATTGCATAGTATAATATTTTTACTAAAGCTTATGGCACACAATATATTTTCTTTGATATATTCCTGGAATCAATAAAATAAAATAGAAAATTACTAATTCGTTATAAAAACGTACATATTCATTCAAAATTTAAATCACACTTTCATATAAATAATGAAGCTTTTGAAACAAATCGTTCATGGATAGGCAAAATAGAAGTAAAAGTTCACTCGAATAGTTGGCTAAAAATTAGTTGATGTGTCATTATAATGCAATATAATAAATAAATTATTTGTAATCAATTATCCTCAGCTATTACATAATTATATGTGAATCAAAGCGCAATTATATCGAATATAAAAGAAATGAGACAGGAAACTACATGTTTTGTAATACGAACATAAAGTAAACTTGTGATATTAGAGTTAATGACCGACTACTAGTTAAACATAAGGAAGATAACCTATTGCACCTGAAATGTCTTGGTAAATCGTACAAATGAGAAAATGTATGTTTGTCTTTTATGATCCCACTATAGTGCAAAAATTCAAAGGTATCATCATTTATCTTATTAATTTAGACATGAGAAGATACGTAGTATTCAATTACATTGAAATCACTGTCTGCGCTTCATTACTTACTTTATATTTACATACAGGGGATATAATAATTCTTATAATCCCCGACCAAAAACCCTTAACTTCAACACTCGACCCCACATTATACGTAACGCTAACCCCAATCCAAATTTCCTAACCTTAACCCTAAAACCAACGTCAACCCAATTACAACCCTAAACTTGTAACCTGTAGTCTTTACGATAAAAAAAAAACGCTGTGAGCAAATTTCCGTTCATTATTGTGACTTATCACAATCCATCGTAATAACAGATAATAGCTTGTAAATGAAAATAAAAATTGACACCAGCGACTATTTACTGAAATAAAACCCCGTATACAGTGTATACAGATTGCTTTTCATGGTCATACTGATTAATGATGTGTGTCTCTCTCCTCCTCCTCCTCCTTATCGATTCAGTTACCATGCATATTGCGCGTCGTTTCTTTGTTTCAACAAATTCAACAACATCAGAGGGAAAGATATAGACCAAGATCAAGAAGATCCACTTAATTCTTTCCTTTACAGGTTGAACATTATCATGACTTTCATCATAAAAATCACGAAATAGTCTTGGAAAATCCAAATTACAAATAAACCACATTGACGCAGTTTGTATAAATCTACCTTTTAAAGGTTATCATGATACAGGTATGTATGGAATATTTCCATGCTAAGCTACACGTTTAAAACTCAAGAATATTTCTGTTGGAGTGTGACCTTCTACAATGATATAGAAACTGTATAGAAACATACATTATTTATTGCATTACATATAAGAAATATATTCATATGACATGTTTATCGCTCTCTCTCCCAATCTGTCAGTGTATTTCGTCATGAATTTGAAATGCGTTGTAAATTTGTTTCATATTAAATTGTGACATCAATAGCATGAGCAATACTATTATTAACTTAAAACATTCAATATGTCATTCTACTAACGAACCAGGTGAGGTTTAATACTGATAATAATAATAAACCTGGATTCATACACCGCCTAATCCGAAAATCGTCTCTGTAAGCGCTTTACAGATGCTATTATATACCTCATACATAGATTGTCATTCACTGATTGGTCAAAACTATATCACATGTCAAGGAGCATTTCGATCTATCAAGTATCATTACGTCAGAGGGGTTGATAGCTACTATCAAACCCTGGGATAGGACCCCTAACCCCTCCCGCGACTTAGTTGCGCACACAAATTTTTTGAGTTGCTAGGCTACCGCAATCGCGCGGTTACGCGCAGCGCGTAGGAATTCAATACTCTTGCCTTGGACTTGATGTTGGATTTTTCTTATTTGGGTTAGTAAATTCCTCTTGATCTCGTTTCCTGTTTTTAGAGCTAGATCTAGACCTACAGCTAGACCTAATCATGAATCAATAAAAAGGATGAGGTATATAAAACAAATATGGACTGCTCTGTAATCGGATGATGGTGGGAACTACCACTCCCTCGGTGGTGTTCACACCGGCCCTTCTATCAACCCCTCGGCTTCGCCTCGGGGATGATAGAAGGGCCGGTGTAAACACTACCTTGGGAGTGATATTTCCCACCATCATCCTCATGAGCAGTCAATATTTGTATACTATACCCCAGGTCAACGGATCCATTCATACACACAATGTGCACGATCTTCATTCCCTGGGGAGTATTCAGACCATAATGGTCACCGTGAGGGCATAACTAAAGTAATTACTATCACAAAAGCTTTCATCATCCTATCATAAGTACATGGTTACCTTGTCAGAAGAAATTCTTAATGCATTGCAGTCTGTATAGCTTTGACCAATCCGGGTTATACAAGTATAGGGGCGCCGAATTATGAGCGCCTTAAAGGAAACATTATTCTCATAGATGAATGAGTTATGAACCTAATTAGATACACCATAATAAAAGGGCTCTTCATTCATCATATACGAAAACGAGAGAACCTCGTAACATTTACATCATTTTGTTTGGCCACATACATGAAATCAAAGGAGGTATAAAGATACCACATTTACAAGACCCTTAACACTTAAATCATGCTTGTGCCCGCGAGTGCGCTCTTTAGGTCTAAAATATATTGATAACTATACCACCTGTTGTCACCTGACCAAAGCCGCATGACATATTGACAACATATAAAATCATTTCTACATGATACATCTCCGATTGTACTGTTAAAGAATAATATTCTTAAATTCTTATAATGTGAACAAGTGGAAGTGACATATCGTAATCAAGCTGATGGAAATTTCACTTAGTTAAAGCTTATTTCTGACAAGAGAAGCAAAGATACCATATTTTCTCTTTAGCAGAGATTTTGGTGTTCCCACCTCTGCGACGTGTCCTTCGGAGAGTACAACAATCTGATCTGAATCCAGGATACTTGATACACGATGCTGTTATACAATTTACAAAAGATACATAAATTAATTGCGTTAACGTATATTGAATAACAAAGTAGACGTTAAAGATTATTTGTTTACATTTCTGCCATTTATTTTTCTTCTTTCTTTTTATCCCTTTTCTGTATATTTGTTTTCTTCTCCTTCCATCAATTCCCTACTTCTTCTTATTTTCTTTATCCTTTTCTTTTTCTTTTCATTTTCGTATTCTTCTTATCCTCATCCTCCTTCTTCTACCCCTTCTTCTTTTTCTTCAGCTTCTTCTTCTTCTTCTCCTACTCCATCTCCTCCTCCTCCTCCTCATTCTTCTTCTTCTAGTTCTTCTTGTCCTCTCTCCTGCTATTAAGATTTCCTTCTTTGTCACTAAAGGTGAGACATCACTAATTTGGGATCCATTTATTGAGGATGAAAATAGACATGTTGTTTTGAATTGTTAATCGATGAATTAGGTATAAAAACAGGTTTAAGAATACAAGTTTTAAATTAATTCAATTTGAGATTTTGAGTACTTACCGCAATTGTGATGACGGTTTCCTTCTGGAAAGCAGTTGCGACGACTTCCTGTAGAATAGCATCCTATGAACGAATATGGAATAAACATTGAATATTTTTTTTACTGTCAAAGCAAAACACAATACCTTTTAATGGACTGAAGAATAGGCACTTATAACGTAGGAAATTGTTAAAAGCTCAGCAGTAAAAAAAATGTAATGCCTTTTCATTAAAACATAGAAAATGTTTAAAACGCAGGAAATGATTAAGGTTAACAAGAGAATTAACAAATTTGATTAAAAAAGAAAGAATAGAAAGTCATATCGATGGTAATATTAAGAAAACATAAACGTTGACTGCGGGGGAATTAAAACTTCGACAAGCACAAAAGAAATTATACCGTGTGGACATCAATGGAGGCCGTTGCTTCATCCATTATCAGAATGCGACTTTTCTTGAGCATAGCCCGAGCAAGGCAGAAGAGTTGTCTTTCACCCACACTGAAATTAACTCCTCCTTCGTGTACCAGCGAGTCTAGAGATTTGAATTCCCAGTTTAGCAAAAGGAAAAGAAAAAAGAATAACAAAGAGCGTGTTAGCTTTAGCAATATACTCATATGCAAACTATTATAGACATCATTTCATAGAAGTCATGTTTCATTAAATGTGGCTCATAATTTCAAGTCACTTTTGTATACAGAGGAAAGTTTGGCTTTTTATTTCATTTGTTGATACATTTTAGAAATAGATTTAAAGTTAATGCACGCTTCCATCATCTATCACGTTGATCATTGATAATTCGTCGCTGTTTTCACGAAGTGACGGTAGTGAAAAAATTGCATTCACTTTGCGTTACGATTTTCCTCACTACCGTCACTTCGTGAAAACAAGGACGAATTGTGTAAGAAGAAAATAAACCTACCGAGATTGTTTGGAAGATCTCTCACAAGCTCCTTGAGTTGGGCAACTTCCAATGCTTCCCATATATCAGCATCTGATTGCCTTTCCTCAGGATCTAGGTTGAATCTTTATTAGTCAGACAGAAGAAAGGTCAAGAGAATAAAAACCGTAAGAACGGATGGGACTACAGGAATTCGTTATTTTGGGTGGGAGATCATTGGATCGAGTTTTAATTCTGATGAAAACCATTGCAGGCCATGTAGTGCGCTTGGGAATAATTCTTGGTACACTGAACTGAATAACGAGCTACTTATATCTGAGTCACACTAACAAACCGACTGATTCTTAGCCATTCCGGATAACATGTTATTTGTTTCGGTTATCTGTTGGTCTGGTATTGGTCTCGTGGATGTGAGTGGAGAATCCATTTTATTATGATTGTCAAACCTGATTTTTGTCTTCAAAGAGATATGTTATACTGACTACGAAATTTGATCTGTGAATATATCAACTGACCTAACTGTGCCTGTGAACATGAAAGGGTCTTGAGGTATGATGGCAAGACGACTTCGCAAATCGACGAGAGACAGCTTCCCGATATCGATCCCATCGATGTGTATAGATCCTGGAGATTAGCAAATATCATAAACAGCATATATAGGATTGTTAGGACAAACATCAACATCCTCAAAATACACTCATAGATGTTTTGGTAAATCGTCACAATCATGATTATTCAATTTACCGTCCCCAACCTGCAGGCTACAAATACAATTAAAGGAAAAATTTCAACCCTAAACATTACCACGGCTATTTGATATTAATTTATGGATATAACCATGGACCCAGCCACCCAGGGGCGTCACTATATTATAGAACTTTTTCAGTGGGGGTATTTCTTCTCTTTCTTTCTTCTTTTCTCTTTCTATTCCTTTACCTTTTTTCTTTCCCTCTCATTTATTCCTTCCTCCCTTTCTCATTTTCCCGACGGCAGCGCACGTCAACCGACAAAATCCTGATAGGTGGGAGGGGATGTCGCACGCCGACACCCCCTCCTTTTAGCGACGCCCCTGCATGTACCTACTTCGTAGTAGGTCTATCATATAACGTGTACATTCATGTAAACATGTTTACTAGTTGATCTCAAATGCATCAATCAGGCGATAACAATTGAGTACACCATTGATGTTTTAGATATGCCTATAAAGGATAATGTAAACAAATGTGAAACATAAACGTTTTAAGAAGAACGAGAGCGTCATTTTATGGGTCACAGTCACATTATTTATATGTTTTTCTATTACTTCGCTCATTCTTTATTAATAAAAGACTATATAGGGAACATACCTTTAAATGTATCGATGATGCGGAAAAGTGTCAGTGTCAGCGAAGACTTCCCACTCCCTGTTCGGCCACAAATACCAACCTATTCAAGTAAGTGATAAATGCCAATACTTGGTATATTTTATGAACAAAGAGAATTAGATCTCACAAATATTGTATGACTTCGCCTATCAAAAGGAAAGTTACAAGAATTGTCAAAGTCGATATATAATTTTTGGTCAGACAAACTGATTTATCATACCACCCAGCAACCTATGGAGATAGAAAAATGATGAATCTACATCAAATAATTGGAGCCTGGTTTCGTCTAATACAAATCATATGAAAACGTTTAGATATTCTGAATATGACGCTTTATTTTTTCTAGACTAACAGTAACAGTAATAAAAAGTGCTAATTTAGCCATTTCAGACGAAATATAATTGGAAGAGAGGATGTCTTATTTTCCAAATAAATTAAATATAAATTTGGTCACTCTTTAGAGGTCAGGCATTTCAAATTACGGACATCATCTATCAAAATATTTTTCACTCTTGTATTACTCCTGATTTCGTCTAGAGATAAGCAAGAAAAGGCATTCATCAAAAGGGATTTCGACATTCACATAATTGGATATCGTCATCGATATTATGAACCGATGAATGAGTTTTGCTGTGGAGATGAAATTTAATAGAATAATGAATAATGGGATGGATATATAATAGATTACCTTCATGCCTGGTTTGAAATCAATGCTAACACCATGAAGGATAGCAGGTAGGGTAGCCGCATACCTAGCATGTACTCGATTGTATATTACATGGCCCATCTCTGGCCAATTACGGCTTGGAGTAACAGACCCTGTTTTAAAATAAATCAATGATAGCGTTTGCTGATCAAAAAACTTGTCAACAAGTCTTCCTAACATGTGCGCTTGTATGAACACTTACACCATCTTTGTGTTTTTAAACAGAATTAATTACAAGCTTTCTCAGGAATATGGCAGAAGCTGAGTTTGGAATGAAAAGAATAACACTTTGATTCAAACTTTGTGTATCATCAAATCAGATTAAGACAGTTTACAAACTTTTACAAAGTTTATGTCTTTGAACCGGTGAATATTCATTCCAGATTTACACACTAATTACAATGTCAGATCTAGAATCATTATGTATGGATACAATTTTTATGAACGTATTAACATTTCACAATGATCAGCGTTGTGAAATTGTATGTCAGGCACTAGTCTGTTTTAAGTTAATTGATAATTAGATAATACGTATCACCTTTTGATTTCGTCAAGATTTTAAGTTATTTATTAGGCGATATGTACTGTATATACGTATACGTATCACCTTTTGATTTCGTCAGGATTTGTATTATAATTATATATATATATATATATATATATATATATATATAATTTACTATTATTCTGTCATAAATTGTTCGCAGGATATCTCAAGAAAGGATAAAGCAATTGAAACTTGCAATGATGATAGATCTTAGTCCAACTTAGAACTGCGTGACTTTTCAGCCACGCCAGATCATCGTAACGACATCCAGGCGCCATTTTGTGAAATTTTTTGGAAATCAACTCATGATCATATTTTTTTAATTTTTTTATTTTGTTAATATTTTTTTTTTAACGGAATGTCTTTTATCATTCATTTTTATCATGATTAAGGTCAATATCCGTCCGGTAAATTTCAAATAGTAAGACGCGTGCGTACGCGTACGTCCGTGCATCAGTTCGTGCGCAAAATTAAAAAATTCTTCAGAATCATCTCTAATTCCATTTCATTCATTTTGCACACGTTTCAGGCCTTTTTAGGCATTTACAATTTTTGCGCGCGCACACGACCACGCGCGCGTTTTCGTACGTCATGGCTTTCGCAACATAGAATCACCATTGTTTTTTTCTTTCATGATATTTTACATACTCTTCTGAACAATTTGAACCCATGTTTATCTCTTTATGATCATTCATAATGCCCGCGTCACACTGTCCCGAAGTTGACATAGGATGGACACACAGTGCAAAAAATTGCATCTTATAATAATAATAATAATAATATGTCTTGTTTACCCAGGGAAGCCTCATCAGTATTCATACTGTTCTCCCTGGGGGCCCTGCGATCATATTATTACCCCGGTCATCGGATTCAGGCTTACCCGCACACAATGTATGCACATTCTCCACTCCCATTCCAGCCAGTGCATCATTTTTACAAGCGCACACTTGCTAATCTAAGCACATTAGCTTTCGCATCCTACCGGGTACCCATTTAACACCTGGGTGGAGAGTGGCAAATGAAGATCAATGTCTTGCCAAAGGACATTAGTGCCGCGGTGGGACTTGAACCGCGGACCTTGTGATCCACAGTCCGGTGACATATCCACTCGTCCACGACACCTCTACGAATTAAATCCAATGATGGGGTTATCCTCACATTCTCATAACGGAAGACTGAAAAGACCCTTTGATATAAATTAACATAATTATATCATCTATGAAATCAATGCGAGTGAGAGTAGCGAGCGAGCTTTGGGAGAAATCGCCCTAATATTCACTTTAAATAAGGAGCACGTTTAAAAAGAGAAGAAAAGGGAACACTTATCGAAAAGGATAAGACACTTATTAAAAAGGCACTTATGAGAATGGTAAATGGGAATTTGTCGACGGAATTGGGGCGTCCATCAGATTTTGATAGAGGCATTCATAAGAGTTGAAAATGAGAATTAATGAAAAGGGGATAGGTCCCTTATTAGAAAGGAAAAGGGGCACGTATCATTGTTAACAAGGAAATTGTCAGAGGTGTAAAGGGGCATTTATCGCCCCTGAAAAGAGGCACTGACTAAATATGAAAAGGGGTACTTATGAGAATTTAATGGGACACTTTTAATAGGTAAAAAGGGGGCATTTAAGAAAAGGGGAAGGAGCTCTTTTGTTCTAATGGGAAAAGGGGGCACTTAATAATTAGATTGGAAAAGGGGCACACGTGGAAATAAAAGGTGTGCTTATGGGAGTTAAAGTGGGTAGTTATTAAAAGGGGAGGGGCACTTCCTACAAAGTAAAGGAGGCACTGGTGAAAGTAAAAGAAGTAAAAGTAAAGTGCCTCAAATTTGAATAGGGTAATTATCAGGGGTGAAGGGAGCACTTGTCAAAAGTGGAATGGGCACTTTTTAAGGTAAAATGGGCCCTTTTGCTCTGTAAAAAAAGCACTTCTTACGAAGTTATAGGGGCACTTTTTCTACGTAAGAAAGGGCACTTTTGAGGTACTTGAAAAAGCCTCTGGCTATGAGGCTGGCTTTTTATATTCATTTTTTCATTCATTTAAAATGGTTTATTTCAAATAAAACTTTCATCGCGGCGTTTAGCCGAATTACACAAGTTTACAAACAAAATTAAAAACACATAATGTAATATAAAACATGGCATAACATGATATATTAAATCTGAAAAACAAATCAGTATAGATATGAGAAATATACGAGAAATATAGCTTATTGAAACATGTCCACGTTATCATGACACATGGGAAACGCTTGAGCTACTTAAATTCGGTTGTCTTCGCCGACACCGTGGTCCCATCTGGATGTCATCGTACTATAATACGATGGCTACACGATGGCTACACGATGGCATTGCGAGGGTTTTACGTAGCCGAAGACAATCGGGCAGCTTCTTGTTTCCTTCGTATCGACTTCGTGAGGTGATAATGCCCGATGGCACCGATGATCACACGAAGTAATTACGAAGATGACACGATTTGACAAGATGCCCTCACGATGGCCTTACGAAGGGAAAAATGGACACACGAATGCAACACGAAAGTGAACCATCGCAAGGTCTTCGGGCAATTTTTTGGCACGCCAAAGATTTTGCCACCGCTCACGAAGTTGCTGCCGGAGTCTGAAAAATCCACCGGCGGCCACACGATTGTTTCAGATGCCCTCACGAATGGCCCGATATGGCCCGATGTTTTTACGATCAGAGCCGAATTTGGAATTTTCCTTCATTGTGTGTCCATCTTATGTCAACTTCGGGACAGGGTGACGCGGGCATAACGGAATGAGCGTCCGTTCAAGATAAATGTCCGTGCGCGTGAGATCTTGTAATACATAGCATATATGGGCAAAAACATGCCTTTCAAAAATCCATTAGAGCTCTTTGGGATGCTCGGGGACCCTCATTTTTTTCTTCATATTTGGATAGAGTATGAGTCGGAGATATGATTTCATGTCTTATTTGGCCATTGAGTACAACGTGACGTCATCATAATCGCCACGAGACTCAAATACGAATTTGCATATTATGACGTCAGCATATTTATGGGAAATTAAGTGTATCTCTGTAAATTTTGATCATATCTCTCCCAATCCCTGAGACGATTCTGTACGCAGCAGGCGACATTTATTTCTCATTTTAACAATGGCATCATGGCCCATTCTTTCGATTAATGGAGGCATGTCAATTTTCCCAATTTTGCGTGTATTATTTATATGAGGTGACTTTTTCTGAAATTCTACATTCCAGTCTTGTTTGAGCAAAATCTCCAAACAAAAATTCGCTCGATTTTCTGCCAGCTTCTGATTTGTTGTAGCTGAGAAAATTCTCTGCACCGAAAGTAACATTTATTATTTAATCAGATGTTGGGATCATGGCCTTATCTTAACTAAAAGATGTGATTTGAGATCGCATTTTTCGTTAACGTCTAATGTCTATGTGGTATATTGGTCCTGGCGACCCAGGTTCGATTCCCGGAGGGTCAATTTTTTTAATTAAAAAAAAAAATCGTGAAAATGCGTTCTTTATTAAAAACATTAGAATAGGCATCACCTCATTCAAATGACAAATTCTTGTCTAGTTATATTGTGATATATCTTAAAGGAAGATATTAGCCTACATGACCAAACTTAATTATGCATGATGAGTTACCTTCATATTTCTCGTTCTCTACCTTGGTATAGTACTCGATCCTCTCTACAGAATTCATGCCCAACTCGACACAGGTTGAATTACGAACAACCCATGCCAGGGAATATGCAGCCTTAGGAAGAAAATCAAATATCATGTAATCCTGGAAAGCTGATTAAATACTGGTTTGCATTTTGATGTTGCAAATTTCAGAGATTCCTTATTTACACATTTTATTGAATTTGATAAATGGTCCTACCCCTCTCTCTCTCTCTCTCTCTCTCTCTCTATCTCGGTCTCTCTATTTTTCTTTTACGTTTCTCATTTCCTTTGATTATGACCATCTCCTTCTTTTTTCAACCGTCTTAATTAAAATTACGTTGCAAAGTCTTAATCACATTGCTACTTATTCTCTTCCAGCATTACTTCGCGATATTAAGTTTCCAGAAATAGTTAACAAAATGTGAAATTTATATTTACCTTGACTGCATATGTTATTGCCAAACCAACAAGACTAGCGCCAAAAGTAGCTGGATGAAGAGCCGAGGCAGCAAGACTAGTCAGTCCAGCTGCTAGAACAATCAGGGCTCCTATCACATCCTTTATAACAAAGAGTAAGATATGAATGATAATAATGTTAATAAGACATTGATGTTACAAGGAAAACATGACTATAATTTACAATCATCAGATAATTTAACTCCATTTTTCTATAGTGCAGCCCCCTTCAGTACAATCATTTATATCAAGACGTTCAGGACAATACAAGCAGGATCACACATGCCAAAGACAATAATCGGCTTTTAATCCAATCTGAAAGTTTTGAGGGGAAAGTAAAAAAGAACTCACAAAAATGAAATTTGACGTTATATCATATTTCATTAAGGTGTTATGCACTTGGTATTCTTTCTGTAATTGGATATCCAGATTTATTAATAACAGATTTGATACAAATATTACTTTATTTTATGTTTCACGAGACTAGATTGTATTTATTTAGAATTGCTCCCTGCCTTCCGGAACGCAGCCAAGTTAATACGAATAGACTAAATTTTGTCTTTTTGCTAAAGATCATTATTTCACCCTCGCATTAGCTAAAATGATTTGCAACCTTTACCAAATACCTTTCTAAACTACTTTAGCCACCCCTTTCAAGCTGTTATAAACTCATGACGAATTTCTGTAGAGCAACTTTATAGCTTATAACAGGCATTTTATTACTGTTATTTTCAATGTCAAGTTCAATTTTGTACATGGGACATATAGGCTATATCCATCGTCACGATTACACAAAGATCAGATTCATAATTAGCACCATCATAAAAGTTGGAATTCGGAATGGAAAATGATACATACCAATCGGATCCCCAGCCATCGCGTACTAACTTGAAGAAAGCAGTAAGCCACGTGGTTTCTCTCGATTTTACCAACGATATTCTGCCTGAATCTTTTCTGAAGTCTTTACAAAGAATTTAAAAAACAATTCCCTCAATTAACGCCTTACACATAAGTAAGAAATGATACTATGAATGGGAAGCAGAATGAACAAGAGAAAGAAATGGCACATTTATTTTAACACAGTTTAGACGATTGAACATTTGTTAACACAATATGCAAGAACATGAACGTTTCGTATGTATTGTCTTGATTATATTTACACTGGTATGCATACATCTGGTGAAAACCTAAACAAATCTTCTAATTAAAACAAAAGTCTAGTGATGTAAGTCAATTACCTGTAGGCCCGTATGGTAGTCAATCCTCCAAGCGACTCAGTAAACTGGGAGAAGACGGGTGAGGAGGAAATACTCACCAACCGTTGCATTTCCCTGTGTTATTCATTTGAAAACAAAACATTCAAAGTTTGATGTCTTTATGATTATAACCCATTCGTTAGGTCAACATTTTTTAATGTGTCATTCTACATATAAAAACCAACAACCAATTAGCGATTATGCATGTGTATTCCTATTGTATCCTATTGTAAAATATACATATGATAATGAAGCTACTTATATATTACTACTACTACTTCTACTACCACTACTACCACTACTACCACTACTACCACTACTACTATATACTTGCAAGCTTTAGGTTTTCTATATATACTACTACTATTACTACTACATGTACTACTGCCGCCACCACTACCACTACTACCACAACTACTTACTACTATCGGAACTGCTACTACTACTACTACTACTTTCTCTATATAATGCATCTATCTCTGGTTAACAAAAAAATGAACCCTTGTCGAAACAACACACATGCTTACTATGCATGTATAGAATCATTACCCACCGTTGTGACAAGAAGAGGTACATGTATTTCATGATCAAAACGCTAAATCATTATGTAAAAGTTATGAAAACCCAGCATCAGTTAAAAAACTTGAGCTATCTGTATCTCCTGCCACCAATTGAGTCCATTGACCCGGGCCTTTTTTGTTTGTTTTAGAAAGTGTTTTTTTTTTTCATTCAATGAACCAAATTTAACATAATCGGTTTTCGTGCGCCATATGACGCGTTCGACACGTTTTTACAAAACCAGGTTTGTAAAAAAAAGCGTCAAAACGCGTCATATGACGTACATAAACCTCGGTTTGTCGACAAATCTCCTTTGTGAATTCAGGCCAGTGAGTTTGAGGGTAAAAGGGCATCTCATGTAGATAATATATACGTAATTACAAATGATTCTTGTTAACCCATTTTTTCGTTTCGATAAATTTAGTACTCAAAAATAAATTATGGAATCGAAAGGAAATGACCGAAATTTAAAGCAATACCTTAATTTTTTTTACCAAGCTTTATAAACAAACCCTATTCCAAAACTGCTACGCGACAATCAATATGATACACGCCAATTTTCCCACTTACCTTGAGCTATCAATAAAGATTTTCATAATGAACATGTAAGCCAGGCTGATGGGGATCATAGCCACAATGAAATACCAGGAGATGATTGCATTAATTATCACTCCAGTCATGGTCGCTAAGAAGAACTTTAATACAGCCAAGATGAATAGACCTTGGGTCTACAACAGAAAAAGAAAATTGAAAAATGTATTCTTCTCATGTCATTCGGCAATTTTTTCTTCTCCTTTATTTTCTACATATTCTTAATATATACATATTTTTTAAACCCTGATAAAGTTTTGCGTCCATCGCCCTCTCTGTACGATCATCTAAACACTGTGCGATACAAAAATGCGATAAAAATGGCATTCAATCAGTGAATTAAAGAAAAAATGTATACAAGTACATTTTGTACTATAACCAAATGTATGTATTATGTATTGTCCAAATTACAAGCGTTGTGCTTTCACAAATTGTCGCCTCTTTCCGCCATTTTTTTAAATTGTAAACAAAAAATGTAATATTTTTTATGTTTATAAGGAGGAAAAATATGTCCTTTGATTTTGAAATCTAAATATGTTTCAACAATTGTAAGATGAAAATAAATTATGTTTTTAGACATTATACTAGGCATTGTTCGCAAAAGAAAGGAAATCGTTACTCTTGACAACAGTTTGCATTGGCTGCTTGTACTGAGTGCATTGCATACCTGATCAAGTCTCTGCATGTCAGAAGCAAAGCGGTTCATGATTCGTCCAATCGGGGTCGTGTCAAAAAATCTACAAGATAATGAAATAATTTGTTAGACTGTTGCTGTAACATAAATGCTGTCTTTGAATCAGAGATATACCGTAAAATGTGAATATGTAAATAAATCTGCATGTATATTGCCACATTGACAAATAAAATGCACAAACTTAAGAACACACTGTAGTATTTTTAAAAATTATTTCACACAGGCGCGAATCTACGTTGCGATTTTTTCGGCCTGGGCCCCCCACCCCAGCCCCCCAGACTGCTTAGAAAAATAGGATAATAACGTAAATGTAACCGTCTTTAAAACAAAAAAACAAAAGCGGGCCCCCCTCCCCCCAAAAAATAATATTTTCGCCAACACCAAAACCAAATTAGTGGTTCTCCTTTCCATCACCACCCTCCTTCTGCGTATTTACCGGCTGGATGGCCCCCCCCCCCCAAAAAAAAAAAAATAAATAAATAAATAAATAAATAAATAAATAAATAAATAAATAAAAAAAATAAATATAAATAAATAAAAAAATAAAAAATAAAGAAATAAAGAAATAAAGAAATACAAAATAATTAAAAAAAAATGTGCTCTTACCCCCCCCCCCCCACCGGCCGGCTGAGTCGGCGCTAAATTTTTCCTCAAAAACTGTACAAAAAACAAACATGTGCTCTTACCCCCCCCCCCCCCCTCCCCCGCGCTTATTTAACGGCCGGCTGAGTCGGTGCTAAATTTTTTCTCAAGATTTGGCCCCCACCCTTCTTGTCGTCGGCTGGATCTGCCCCTGATTTCACATGCTGTACAGATTCCCATGTAATTTACATTAACCATTCCCAGACGTACTTTATTTGGGGAGTCAACCATCAAGCTTTATGATTTATATAATGGCTGATTCAAATCGCGCAACAGATTTTCGTTCGTCTGTGTGTTTGAAGTTTACTTTGCACTATCTCCTCGGAGGGCATACTACGTATGATAAGGGTGTGTGAGGAGGTCTTATCATCTCCTTTTCACGATCCTCTGCCTCTTCCTTCACTTCCTCTTCTACTAAAAAAAACCCTTTACGTTATCATGTAACGTGTGTGTGTTTGTTGTTGTTGTTGTTGTTGTTTTTTTTTTGGGGGGGGGGGCACAGGAGGCATGCGCCCCTCCGCCCCTCCCCCCGCTGCTGATCGTAAGTGGTCATCTCGTACTTATACTGGTATGACAAAAGAGAGGAATTAATGGTCAAAGGGAGTTAGATCTTTCTATTAAATTAAAGTACTCACCTCATTGGTGCTCTCAGTATTCGATTTAGCATTAAATTATGTAGATTCGTTGAGGCTTGGACACTCTGAAAAAGTAGAATCATTGTCCATACCACACACAGGACCATATCAGCAGCATTTAGAGCACAGTATACACCGACATATTCCATCAGCAAAGCATTGCAATCTTCCTGCAAACAAAGGAAACAAGTGATGTCAAATTACCACTATCTAGATTAAAAAAAATCTGGCGTATTTACCTTGGGGGGGGGGGGGGGGTGGATGGGGCTCCCAAAACTGTCAAGTTTTTAATGGTTGGTTTCACGGATTTCGTTTGAGAATTTATTTCTCATAGAAAAAAAATCTGCTATGAGCTTACATTAAAGGTCCTATTTAAATTCATAAATCTCAAAATAAAAAATCCTTAGGGGTTGAGCTCCTCCGCGGCACATCATAATCTAATACCCCCTATTACCCCCATAATCTAATGCTGTTTGCTATGAATTTTACCTTGCTACTTTCAGATACAGAGAATTATTATGAAATATTGCACTCATGAGCTTACTTTAATTTGTTTAATAATGTGTAATAATTTGATTGTAGCACATTGATATTGATATTGATATTTTATTTATTTTATTTTATTTATGCATGTTCACAATTTCACAATTCATTGAAGTTAACATCACATGAAAAATTAATCTAATATAACAAATCATTTTCAATTTTATATGGATCATGGATGAATAGGTGTAGAAAAAGAATAAAACATTGTTTTATCAAAGACAAGTTGCAACTTATATACAGTTTGAAGAATGAACACACAAAAGTGATGAAACATAAGCAAATAGAGCTTGAATCGTTAAAACACCTTTCAAATATATAATATATGACAAATAAAATTCCTAAAGTTTTGTAGTGAACTATTTACACTATTTACAAAGTTAAAAAAAAAAAAAAAAAAAAAAAGAATTTCGTTAAGCCTAGTAAGAAAATTATGTTAGATTTAATTAGAACTGATAAATAGATTATAATGTAAGTAATATCTTACATCTGTGAAATGATAATACATTTGAGTACTCTTTTAAAGGAGTTTGTTGATTTTATATTTCGAATATCATTAGGTAAAGAATTCCATACATCTGGACCTCTGTGTCTGATTGATTTCTGGGCTAATGTAGTGTGAGGATTGACCACATGTAAATTCGATGACTGCCTTGTTGAATACGAATGAACCATGTTATTAGGTTGGAACATTGAAGATAATGACGTAGGTAATAATTTGATATTAAAACGGAACATAAATATGGCAATTTGGAGGAAGTTAATATCATCAATCTTTAAGCATTTCAGTTTAACAAATATATTTATGTAACAGACCCGACTTGTTCTTCGACTTTGTGTGCATTATTTCGACCATTTTAATCTATCTGTTTGTATTTGTATTTTTATTTGAAATCCAACCTCAAGTATTGGTTGCAATATCAAAGGAAATGATAATGATATTACAAATAATATGTATGTCCCTAAGAGAAAACAGATAGGGATGGGTAGGCCTACTTACAGCTGTTGCATTGCTGGGTAACTTGGCACCAGCCGATGACCAGGCAGAAAGCCAGAATTGTGTTCCAGCTTTAGCCACGTTCTGAAGTATAGCAAAGATGCATACGAAGAAGCTTGGACATAATCCAAACTGACATAAATAATACCAGTAGTATCGATAGGATATCGAACCGCTATTCCTCTCCTCCGATTCGATCAATTTGCTTGAAGAGTCGTCATTTTGTGGACGTTGACCTAAATGTCCATACAAATAAGAGAATAATTCAAATCCACACTGCATCTTCCTTTGAACTGGCGGTACTAGACAAAATAAGGAAAATATTTGACATTTCCAGAGTCTTGTGACATACTGTGTTACGATCCCATAACATCTTCTTATTTATGTGAATTTAGGCATCAAAATAATTTTTGTTTAATCATCTTAAACTGTTTTTTTTAAACTCATTTCTTAATTTTTGTACACAATAAATTTAATGACTTCCTAAATATTTATTAGCCAGTGCAGTGCCCAAAGAGAATCATGGTGCAAATTCGAAAACGTCAAGCCTCTTTGACTTAACCCATTTTTAATATTTAGACGACTATTTGGTGGATTTTTAATGGTGATCTATTTTTACCTTTCTTAATCTTCGATATTTTTTTCTTGAGTAATTTTCGTTCTTCATCTGTTGAACTGCAGTATCCGACTTCTAATTCTGCTTCATCGGCCGCTTTGAGAGATAGATTCCAAGACTCTACGAGGGAAGGATCCAATTTAGCAATCTCTCGCAATGTTCCTTTCCTAGCTATACGTCCGTTTTTGAGAAAGACCACCTGAAAACATCATCACAATCACTGTAAGTGCCATTCTTATCTTTATTCTTTAATAAAAAACGATCATAACAATAATACTGCAACATAATATTTGAACCAAGGATACGTGTTTGTTTGTTTCTACAAACTAGAACAAATTGATATCAATGTTTGAACATAACGTTTGGCTATTTTTCACATTTATTTATTGTTTAAAAGTTTTGACGCTTTCCGGCCGGTCTACATCATTTGCGGAAGCCATTTACTATATACAGGTCAGACTTGATAAGCAAAGGTTACAGAACGGAGATCCCTCCAAGTAACCCTTGGATGATTATGAGTTCAGTTGTAACCCTCTGTGCGGATGCATTATACACATATTGGTTCAGCTCAGTTTACTCTTTGTGGCACTATACCACTGTTTCACGTCACATCGTTAGTCCGACGTATAGTCAAAAGATTCCTACCTCTAACACAAAACCTCAACATTATTATAACTGTCACATTAACCCAAATTTTCAGTGGGACATGCGACTTCGAACAGCATACACAATTGGAAACAACCCCCCCCCCCTCCAAAAAGAAGAAGACTTGAGCCTACACAATCTAAATACTAAAACGTTAAATCACCATATAAAAAGGCCAAGGAGTGACCATTTTCTTCAAAATGTCAGAGTAACAACTCTATCATGCTACATATTCAACATTTAAAGTGTTGGATCAAGCATGTTCTAAGTGATAATCTACCATTTTGAAAAAGTGATCACTTCTTGGCCCTTCTAATTGGTGACTTAACATTTCAGTTCTGAGAGTGTAATCTCACATGCGCAACCTAATTAGTCTTAGGACTAACGGACTGGTGGACCAGTGGCGGAGACTTAAGACCAGTTGATTACCCCTACCACTGACGAAATTCTAGAAAATGCCCATGCCTCCTTTTGAAACACAACCTAAAGAAAAAATGTATACGTTTCAACTTTAGACCCAAGAAGAACCTGGAAATTAGACATTTTGTTTTTCTGATATTTTATTTAAGTAAACTGGTACCCATTCCCCCCTTATACAATCCTGGATCGACCCTGACCCCCTTACCTGATCAGCATGTTCCAAGTATTGGATCTGATGTGTGACAAGCACGACAGTTCTTCTTTCCTCGATCAAGAAATCAAGAATACCCTTGAAGAATATGTGACTACCAACGTGCACATCAAGGGCTGATAGTGGATCATCCTGAGAGAGAGAGAGAGAGAGAGAGAGAGAGAGAGAGAGAGAGAGAGAGAGAGAGAGAGAGAGAGATAGAGAGAGAGAGAGTGAGATGAAGGTTCCTTGTTTGTTCATTTCCAATAACCTTTCCGCTGACTCATTATTATTATCTCAAGTCATTCTATTTCTATTTATAATCAGATATGAATCAATTTTAAGGGATGAATCCTATATTTGAAAATTTAACTATCATGAAGACTCTGGCTCCGATGCACAAAGAAGTCAAAAATAACCTTGACTAAACCACGATTAATTAAATCAGATTCTTATAAATATGCATGATTATTTCCGTGATGAATTTGCTGATTACTTACCAAAAGGACGACATCATTTGAGCTATACATGGCCCTGGCTACACTGATGCGTTGCTTCTGACCTCCGCTAAGGTTGATACCCTTCTCACCAATCTCCGTTTGGTCTCCCATAGGGAGGATATCAATATCAGGTTGTAAACAACATGCTTCCAATATTGTTTTATATCTGCGGAGGGGGGGGGGGGGGTGGGATAATGGGATACAAGACTAATAAATCAAGATTATTGCCTGTATATTATGCACAAATCTAGTTTACATTGGTGTTAAATGAAATGTTAACACGTAAACTAAACAAGGTTTTGTGTGCTGAACAAGCTGGAACGAATTCAAAAGTGATTGTAGTGACTTGACCTCAGAAGATAAATTGTAAATATTATTGTCTTGTCTTTATTGTGTGGCTTGAAGTCCGGCCTTTTATTCAATTGTCACTCATTTCTTGAATGACACCTGTAACATTATTAAAGGTGCCACACATACTTTCTCTGGCAAGCACAATTTCTAAACCCTGTTGTATTGGGATTTGCAGTTATTCTGGCAAGCACATTCCACATCCTATGTGATTGGTATAGCATGCATATTACACTTGCTTGCCACACCTACATTCATCACTCCTCCTGAGCTGTTCTTATTAACACACGTCTTTTAGAGAGAGTTTAAAGTCTACGCCAAAGCTAATTCAGTTTCATCATAATTCATGTCTTACTTCTCTGCTTGTTTCTCTACTCGGTTCTAAGGCCTTATTACTTTATATAGATCAAGAGTTTCTTCTCACTTACTTCATCCGCAAAGAAGCGACATTACTTTGTTAATAGTTTTACATTTTCTTCCTACGGGTACTATGCAATATTTGATCCACTACCTATTATTGACCCTGTGAGCTAATTTTTCCCAACCGTCGGTTGCAACAGATGTGTCTATGAGACAAGATGGGAAAGAAATCATTTTCTATTTCTTTTATATTAGGTGAACAAGTCCCTAAACGATAATAGGCATGATAATTTTTTTCAGTTTATCCATTGTCTTCAATTTCATCTAACCAGGCAATTATATTTCCAATTCTGAAAACTTCTTTCGCCCAATCCTTTTTTTTCTTTTAAAAGAAGGTCATCACATACCCTTTGCTTCCTTCCTCTTTTTTGGTCCAATTTAAATCTGAATCTACATTTTTTGTATTTAACCTTTTTAAAAAAAGACATAGAGAGAGAGAGAGGAGAGAGGGAGTGGAGAGATAGAGAGAGAGAGAGAGAGAGAGAGAGAGAGAGAGAGGGGGGGGGGGGGTAGGGGGCATGCAAGAAGAATTATGTGGTTACCTTTTCTGGCTAAAGGTGTTTCCGAATACGATATTATCCTTCAGGCTAGCGTTGATCAGCCACGCTGTCTGTGCTGCATATGCAACTCCGATCATTTTGCTTGAAAGATTAATCAAACAACAAACGAGAATACAATTTTTTTCTTCAAGAAAAAAATATTTTTGCAGATTATACTAGCATACTTTATAAGATGATGACGTGGATCCTAATCAAATGATTGGTTGAAAGCGTACAAGTGACCTGGCATTTATTTTGCCTAACGTGTAATTTGGATAATAACCGGTCATTATCTAATGGTAATGAACGGTCATTATCAAAATCATGTTATAAAACATTACAAAAATGAAATAAAACATAATCTTATAAAACAAATAACACACACCATTTTTTCGGGCATTATTAAAACTACCCACACGAGGTACCTTTGGAACAGTCTAACACGCCCCAGGGCGATAGCCGAGGGCGTTTAGATTCTTACTAATGCCCTCACTGATGCGTTGTATTTGTATACTTCACTCATGATAATCCCCAAATTCTTCTTAAAGTGACTCGGTAACATTGCCTCAGATTCTGAAACAAAATTCTGTCTGATTATCAAGATATTTATGATTGGAAATCGAAATTTCAATTTTCGTTTTCCTATCACTACAGTCTATTGGGGAAAATGAGTATGGTGAAACCGGACACTCAAATATTTTGTTTACCATACTCAACTTATGGAATCTTAGCGAAGGGGAAAACACACCAACCCTATATTTCATACAAACGATTTTTCTGAAAGTTAGAGACTCATATTACTTTTACACTGGAATTTTTAGGTATCAGCTGAACAACCTAAAATGGAAAGAAAATGATACTCGTCTCGGGCTAGGAAAGAGCTCGAATATTACAATTTTACAATGTCTAAAAGTAAGAGAAAATGGGATGAATATATGACAGTATACATCAAAAGTTCTAAAAATTAGGATTTTCTCATCTGAACTTATGAATAAAGCGTAAACTTGGCTTAACACTAGAATATTTTATGAATGATTGTACCTGTGATGTTTGACTACACCATCCAACGTGATCATCTCATCCAACATGGCCGACAAGAGAGAAGATTTACCTGCTCCAATCTTACCAACAATCATTGTAAGTCGACCTGTAATGATACAATGGCCATGGTTACCTCATCAAAATATGAAACAATCAAGCCAATAAACATTGAAACAATAACAAATACATCTCATTGCAGCAATTACTCAACAATAACTGTGTGAACAAAACGAAAAAATACAATTTAATGAAAAGCGCGTTTAGCTGATGCAATAGGGAATATATTTCTTAAGAGTTTGTTTATCGGACGTTGACTCATTTTAGATGATTATTCAAATAAACTTAATGTCTGCTTTTGTCTGGCAACATTCCAAAGACATCTCACAATGAACGTACCCAGGGTCGCATCATCAGTATAGACACTGCTCTCCTTGAGGGCCCTGCAATCATATTATCATCCTGGCTTTATTTTCAATGATACTATCTCTACCGGTTACCTATTTCCTTCACCTGGGTGACGATTGATAAACATAGACTCATTACTTGCTAAAATACGCTATAGTGCCGTTGAAGTGATTCGAATCCCGTATCGTGAGCCTCAGAGTCTGGTGGATATCTGCTAGAATATAGGACATTGTGTGCTCAATTAATATAATTATATGCACATTGGAAGAACCATTATCACATATATGAAAAGTGAAAGTACTTGCCTGCCGGTATGTCAATATTCACATCGGATATTATGGGTGTTCTGGGCTCACGGTTCCATGAAAATGAACCGTTTTTGATCTGTTTACATCAATATAACAAAAATGTATTTTCAATTCAATTTAATTTAATTTGCATTTATTTAATTCTCGATTAAAAATAACATTGATACAAAATACAAAATTATTTATAAAAAAATTTAGAAAATGAAATGGGGAACTACATAAATAAGCATAGTTCCCAAAGCATTCATAGCATAATGTAAAGCAAAGATAAACGAGCACAAAGATAAGAAAAAAACATTAATAAAAAAGAAACAAAAAACATATATCCCAAATATAAACATAAGATAAATAACTATACATGTTTGAGATAACGAAACTGCTTCAATTTTTTTGAAGGAATTAACTGACTTGCAATCAAAAACATCTTTGGGGATGGAGTTCCAATTCACAGGGAAATTATGTCGTACTGATTTCATAACCTTTTTTTGTTTTTACTGGCCATAAGTGACAAAAATCCTTAAAACGGGTTTTGTGATTATGTGTTTGGTAATTAAGAGTGAACATCTGAAAAATATTAACAGGTAATTTATTTTGAAAGTAAAAGAAACCAAAAAGTGCAATTGAGTAATAGTACAGTACAAAAATATTACGATTTTTCAATTTTCTAAACAGTGGGGCAGAATGGGCACAATAATGACATCCAAGGCATATGCGAAGGGCTTTTTTTTTTGCAATTTAAATAATTTATCTAATTTAATTCGACTACAATTAACCCAAACAGCAACACAATAATTTAAATATGAGAGCATTAATGAATTATAAAGTAGTAATAATGCTGAAGGTGGAAGCAAGTATTTTAATCTGTATAATATACCAATACATTTAGATACCTTTTGAGTGAATTTATTGACATGAGTGTCCTATTGCATATTGAAATTAATAAAAACACCAAGAAAATTAACAATTTTAACCTTATTTAATTGAACATAATTTATTTTTATTAAAAAATTATCAAGCGAATTAGTGAAATTTGACTTATGGAAGAAAGTAATTTTTTTACTAGGATTTATTAACCATCTATTTGATTTGAACCATTTTGTTACTATGTCTAATTCAGTATTGATATTATTTTTTAAGTTATGAGTGTTAGGTTGGATGTAAATTAAAGTAGTATCGTCAGCGTACATAATGTAATTAAATTTGTCAGAAGAATGTGTAAGATCATTAATGTAAATTGAAAACAGTAGAGGACCTAGGATAGAACATTGTGGTACGCCGTGTGTAATAGAAGAAACATTTGAGGAACTGTTATTATAAACTACATATTGAGATCTATTAGAAGGATAACTTTCAAACCAAGATAGTGGTAAGCCCCGAATCCCATAGTGTTCTAATTTGGATTAAAGTATTCTATGATTAACAATATCATAGGCTTTAGAAAGGTCCATGAAAATTCCAATGTAAAATGTATTGGTATGAATTGCTGACAATACTTTATCTTGTAATTCTATCAAAGTATGTGTAGTAGAGTAATTTTTCCTGAAGCCACATTGTGAATCTGTAAGAATTTTATTTTTAAAACAAAATGAATATAATCGGTTATAGATACATTTTTCTAACAACTTTGATATACGGCAGAATAGATATTGGCCTATAATTATCAAATTTATGAGGATCATCTTTTTTTAAATACGGGGGCTTTTTTTTTAAGCTATTTTTAGTTTATCTGGGACTAAGTCTATAGAAAGAGAGAGATTAAATATAAATACTACTGGCTGAACAATATAAAATATAATTTTTTCATTAAGTTAGTACTAAGATTATCAAATCCAACTGAATTACTGTTGTGTAGTGAACTACTATTAAATCTATAAAACTTCATTTTCTGTTATAGGATTACAAAAACAAAAAACTGTTGATAAAACCAGTCAGATGATCCTTAAAAGAAGTATTGTTAGAAGAACTGACCATCGATGTGGTTATCCGTCTACAACAGTTCATAACATGTTGATTAAATTCAGTTGCTATATGTTGTGGGGATCACAAACTTTCTCAGTTCCATTAAAAAAGTATTCAGGTAAATATTTTGTAGGCTTATTTAGTAATGAGTTTTTAACTGACCAAGTCTGTTTAGTATTATTTTTATATAACTTTAAAATGTGAGAAAAGTATGATTTTTTTGCATGCTTTAACAGATTACACAATTTATTTCTATATTTTTTGTCTTTTCTTTCATTATCCAATGTATTGTTTATCTCACTATTATAGTCTTTGTAAGTTATAAAACCAACGATTTGTAAAAATTCCCTGATTTGCAAAGTAAATGAATATAATGAAATATAAATAGCCTATACATGCTCTATCAGATGTAAATGGAAAGAAATCGTAATCTAAATGGAAAAGGATGTTTTTTATTCTGTGTTTTGTTTTAATTATCCAATGTGTCTTAGGGTGATAAGGAGAACATCTTTCATTTCAATGATTAGTGAAAAATGTTTAGACTTAGATCAAGTTGCTGCATTATATTTCCGTGCAATGATGATCACCTTGTTACTTATCATAAATGGCGAGTGATATTACATACCTTCAATGCAATGCCCGATGGAACTGTTTCAGCATTCATGTTCGCCATAGGAATAGATTGCGTTTGAGATTCAATATGATCGTTTGACAACGTTGAGTATGGAATTGATCCATATTTCTTATCATACCCTCTCTTCAGTTTTTGGATCAAAGCACTGGCATTGGTGAGTTTCTACACATAAATAGAACCAAAAAAAAAGGGGGTGGGCGGCCCGGGATGGAGGCGTCGGAGGATACATTAATACATCATAAAATTGCATGTCAAAGTGATGTTTATATTCAGTTATAAGTCGGTGCTGAAATAAAGAAGATGATGATGAAGATACTAAATACGGAAGAAGCATGTTCGTGTATGAAGAAAAAAGAACAGCAGCTTCTTTATCACTGTCATTTATCAATCCTACCAGAAAACAATATCAATTAATATCGATGTTAATGTCAATTTCGATTTCAATCAGAGTCCGTATGAACGTTAGCATTTTTTAAATTCTCTGATCAAAAATCGAGGCGACATGACCATATTATCATAATGCACCCAAGTCCTTTCATAATTCGATCACCCTGCCCGTAAAATATTTCTGTATTCATTTATTTATATATTTTTGATAATTGTACAGGATGGTTAATTATCTTTAAAAATGGCCTTCCATGACGTCATGTTAACAGCATACAGTTAACAAATTAATTATTCATACCCTGTAAATTTGAAGTGTTTTTTCCCGTAACTCAAGAATAAAAGGTAGACTGTTTGAATGTGGGCCTTTGTTGAATACTTTTTGGATGTAAGCTTTGATATGTCACATTATCAAGAAACACATCGGCAAAATCCATTTTTCACATACAAAACTTACAAAACTTATTAAGGGTATGAATAATTTAGCTATCAACTTTATATTCAGATTTTAACTTAAAACAAACATAAAGACGAGACACCAAATCATCAAATGGTAATATAAAATAAGGCATAACGGAAAAATATACAATGTACCGTTTGCAAAAAGGAGTATGTATTGGCAATTTTATCAAAGATCACACAATTTCTTATCATACTTTCTTCTTTTCTTTATCATCGTTGTCCTCATTCGTTTCACCGCCCTTCAATGAATTGCATTCGATCTCGGGAGCTTTGAAGAACTTTTCTAGTCGACGTTTACTGACGAAAGCCATGATAAAGAATGACGACACTCTTGGTAGTAACTGTAGATGAAGCTGAAACTGGTTGACGACTGCTAATGATGTGAAGGCTAAGTCAGGAGTCAGGCTCTTGCCGGAGAATACACTGTACAGGCTTAGAGCCTAAATCAGTCCAAAACAGGAAGAAAAAAATTTATACTCGAAGAACTCAAGTTTTAAAAACATTTTTTAAAGCGCCTGGGAGTGAGAAAAGAAAAGAAAAATAATGTATGATGCAAAATGTTAAATCCACCATTCCAAATATTGATTTGATATTTAGTGTAAAAGTGGAATGATCGGTGATATCCAGGTCATTGAAAATCAAAGGATTGGTTAATGTTCGATTATTTAAATCAAATCAGATGAGGACTCCAGATTCAAAGGATCAAATTTCCAATTACGTCATCATATGAAATATTATATTGGATAAATTTACATGACTAACAAAGCACCACCACAAATTTCTATATCATATTCCAAAGTTCCACAAATCCATTTGATCAGATTGAGCTTTTCTTGGTCTGAGAATTCACCTTATACAGACGAAGTGTCTCTCTACAAAATTGATTCTGATTACGTTTAGTTGTTGCTACATTAAACTTATTTGTTATACTTACTACAAGCATAACAAGAAGTGGGACTGCATTGGCCAGGGAATCTGAAAGAAAAGAAAAGAAAAGAAATATTCCATACCAATTTCTGTGCTAGTAATAATTACAACACCAAGTGATAGAGATAATCATATCAAAAATACCATGAAAAATACCATCGAAAATGATTAGGCTAGCAATGATAATGATAAATGATTGCATCAGGAAAAGAAAAAGATAATTAGGTAAAAATACGTGAATAAATCAATTAATACTTTTGCATTAAACATTAATACATACAATTCTACCTTCTATATAACACTCTCATTCTGAAAGGCCATTGACAATACTTGTCTTTTATGAAACATGGTGTTGCGAAGTTTATCGAATTTTATTAAATATTTGACCAATGTTCAGACAATTGTTATCGTTAAATTTCCCTGGAATATTCCCTGCAATGCTATAAAACAGTACTTACTTAGCTGGACACGCCAGAACATTTGAACCTTTTGTTTACCGACTTCTTTGTTTCTTGTGACCTCGATAGCCTGTTGAAATATTCTCTCCCAAGCGTTTAATTTGACGACTTTCATTTCTTGCAGTACCTCGTTAGTCTGCTTTAACCGTTCATCTGACAGTTTCTAGAATGAACATCAATCATAACAAAACAACCAGTTTGAGAACAGTAGCCATGTTAGCAATTGAGAAAGAAAAGGATTTCTCCTTGGATGACTGAGGGGGGGGGGGGGGGGGAGAGCAACATTTCGATAGGGTAATGGGAAGGTTTCCATGGAATAACCCGAAAGATGATAGTTTCCACCTATAATGTTTCTCGATCTGTAGGACCTCGCATGACGAATAAACAGGGGCGAGGACCTTTTCCATTAACTTACTTACTAAACAATGATAAAGCGATACAAATCAACTAAATAGCCCCTACTTATTACCTAGCTTACCAACTTACCAACTAGCAACAACATAATTAAAAAGCCCTTAGAGCAATTGACAGTATAATTAATATTGAGAGATAAATAAGGGAAGATTTAGGGATTCGTTTTTCACATGAATTAAACTTACCATAGCCTCCTTTTGGTACAATAATTGTCTATTAGCAATGTAGATCTGAACAGGTATAGACAGTGGAAGTATGACGCAGCTAACCAGAGCTGACACTCCAAGTTCACAGTAGAGAATGATCATGTATATAACAACCTGCTCAACAGAAAAGTTCAAAAGTTCAAATGATACGTGACAACATAACACCATTGTTCATTTGCAGCCTTTTATAAAGCATTACTTCCAAAAGGTGAACTTCTCTCTTAAAGGTATAGACCAGTTTTGGAAATGCCCCCTCTCAAAAAATGAAATGGAAGTTCTTATTACCAATCATGGGAAATAAATGTTTTGACTAACACGTGATGTTACAAATTTTGCCGGGAAACGGCCTACTAATTGATACATTTGGTAAGTTATCATATCTATCCGGACTGGATAGATATCGCGTATTCCCATATACATCTTTCTATATACAGTGCTTGTACCTTTACCAAGACTGGTCCAAATTTCTTATAATTTTGATGATTCCACAACCTTGCAATACACACCAATGCTTATATGCTAGATGATCAACCTTCTCTGATCGATTCCACAACGTTTCTTTCACAATGTAATCGCATGACCAGGTCTATACCTTTAAATATGGTTATGCTGAGGAAAGCACATAACTCTCCCCTTTTTTCTTCAATTGTTTACGCTATGTTTAGTAAAATATGTCACTTTAAGATAACCCTCGTATAATCCTATGCTTTTGTAAACATCTTATGTTTATTCAGATACCCTAATTTGTATACAGACCTATTAACTGGGTCCTACATAACAAAAGCTTTGCTTTTTAGTAGATCCCCTACTTTATGTAGCTTATACAATGTATTTATCATACTGATGATTATATCTTTTGTTATAACTATTACCACGTACATTATGTTTCTATATTGTATTTTTAGTTATAATTATTACCATGTTCATTATGTTCAATTATGTTATCTTCGATAAAGTGGAAATAGTAGACTTGCAAACTTGACACTTAAAATATCTTTTTATGACGACCGGCGCTGAAATACAGTAGATAATTTTCAAAACTTATACCCTTTGTCACATAATGAAATTCTCAAGAATGAATATCATGATATGTTATATCTTTTTAGGTCCATCGAGGGCAACCAATCTGAAGGCTACTCTTAAAGGATAAAAATAGTAATAATATATACTCTTCCTTCCAACCTCCACTTTCTCGCCTTTCCATCTCACTTCTATTTTCTATCTACTTTCCTTAGTCCTTCGAGGACTTTACACATGGTGTACTGTAAACCTCTTCCGCGACTATCATGTAGATTCATTACGTGAGCGAAATTCACCTTCTATAGTCATAACACGCAAATTATGAAATTTCTGACATGAGGCCTTTAATAAAAATTTTCACTCTGATGACGTCATCAAAATGAAAAATGGTTGTTATTAAACTTGTAGAGAATTATCGTAGCTACAACATATCGAAATTTTGAAGAAAATCGATCAATATATATACAGAGATACAATCAATTTTCCATAAATATGCTGACGTCATAATATGCAAATTCCTATTTATAGTTCGAAGGCCATAATGATGATGTCACGATACACTTAATGGCCAAATGAGACATGGAATAATATCTTTGACTCATACTCTATCTAAATATGAAAAAAATTGAAGGTCGGTTCATTCCAAAGAGCTATAATGGATTTTGTATAGGCATGTTTTTGTCTATAAATGCTATGTATTAAAGGAGCTCGCGCGCACGGACGTTTATCTTGAATGGACGCTCATCTTGTTATTAATGGCCATAAAGAGATAAACATGGTATCAAATTCCTTGAATAAATATGAGAAATGTCATGAAAAAAAAAAAGGCGATTCTATATTGTGTAATGGTGTTACGCGCGAAAACGCGCGCGTGTGCGCGATTTTTTATAAAATGCTTAAAATGACCTGAAACGTATGCAAAATAAATTTGAGACGATTTCGAGCATTTAAAAAATTTGCGCGCGCACTAACGCGCGGACGTACGCGCACGCGCACGCGCACGTTTTTTTGACCTGAAACTAACTGGACTGATATTGACCTTGATCATGATAAATATGAATGAGGAATACCTTGTGGTTATGAAGATATGATCATGAGTTGATTTTCGTAAAATTTTACAAAATGGCGCCTAGATGACGTCATCAGTAAAGGTCAATGTTGAAAACGTTATGGTGCGTTGTACATATGCCTTTACATATGTGTGCCAAATTTCAAGGCATTTGATTGAGCCATTTTCAATATCTTGCTATCAAAAAAGTGGTTAGAAATAAGAAAAATATTTAATAATAAATAAATAAATAAATAATAAAGGCAATTCAAACGAAATTATAAGATGGTCTGTACGATATACAGCCCACCTGATAAATAAATAAATAATAATAAAGGCAATTTTAACAAAATTATAAGGTGGTCTGTATTAGATACAGCCCACCTGATAATATTACATTTATACCTCGCATTTTCATTAGATGCAAAACGCATAGATATATGATGTATATGATATCTTATAAATATCTGTTTGACATTTCTATGGTTTCGTATATTAGACTCACCTGATATGGTATAGACCAGCAGGAATGGAACCAACTCAAAGCTAAGCTTATAGTCGCAGGATCGACTGACATGTGGTTGGTAATTTGACCGATGGTGAGGGACCCACTACCAATCCCCGAACTCGACAGGCGTAAGGCTTTGGCATACACTGCTGACTATATCATTGAAAACAAAGTGAACGAAATAATTTCATCATAATGTCTGAATAGTGTGGACCAGTATTCTATGTACATGTATATTATAATCATAACTCTAAGAGAAAAAATGTCATAGCAGACGAAATACACACAATTATGGAGGGACAGAATACGAGGTGCATGCCAGAAGGTTTGAAACTTTTTAAAGAGGCCTTTTTTTTAGTACCAAATAAAGCATAAAACTATAGGCTCCTTCAAATTAGGATCCTCTGACTTGTTGTTCCAAAGCGAAGCGAAGTAGCCAAGGACCCTTGTCACATCCTTCTTCATCTCCTCGATATTTTTAAACGACTGCCACTGAGGTTCTCCTTCGGCTTGGGGGACAACAAAAAGTCACAGAGAGCAAGGTAAGTGTGTAGTGAGGATAAGGAACGGTTTTAATACCATTCTCTAGTTACCAGGATGAAATTGTGGACGAATGTATGTCGAACAAAGGAATCACCATGACCTTCCCGCTGGACTTGCTTTGCCTGGCCTTATTGTGGTCTGGGGAGAAAGGATGCTTCTATTGGGCACTGGATGATGACGGTAGATTCAACTTTCGTCACAGATCACCAAAGACTTTAAGTTAAAGCATTTCGTAAGTTTTATGTCCAGTTTAACATAAAATGTCATTGCATAGCGAACTCCCGACTGCATTCTATAAATTATAGTCAGCTGTAGCAAGCAGTGTTTACTAGGGTGTGTTTGAAGTGCCGTTACAGCCGGCTCTTTCACCCTTGTATAAAAGCACTGGCATGCCGGCGCATTGGATACACAGTAATGATGTACTTTGAGAGGGCCTTCGGTCCTGAAAAGCGCTATATAAGAACAAGCTATTATTATTATTATTATTATTAAAATAATAATAATCTAGGACAGTTATAATTAGCTCTCCAAAAATTATCTCTAGGTTCTGGAATGCCCGTCGTAAGACAATCTAATTATTTTCAAGGTAGTAAAAGTGGGTCGTGATTTAATCATTAGCGGCATTGAGGTTTTTCTCTGATCAATCAATGATAATATGAACATTAGAGCTTTTCAACGATGTAGCGTAAAATATAAGTATCGAATATCGGCTTGATACAGATATTTGTCATGTTTCACATACCAACAAGCAGACAGTGACTCTCCGGGCATCCAAATGCCGGAAAGAACGCACTTTTTTTAAAAATAGAAAACTGTACTTTTTCATGCAAAAATGATATTTGTTCTATGCACGCTAGTTAGATTAAGCGGAAGATACAACGTTTCCATATGTTTGGAAATAAAATTCAATTCAATCCAAACTGAATGATAGTTTTTTGTTGCTGTATAAATCAAATCTAACCATAATGCAATTTCTTGCAAAAGGAAAGTAGTAAGCTGTGTTTACCTGTATGGCAGCCCTGACTTTGGCTGCCTCTAAGTTGATATAGTGATAACTTAATTGAGTACAGATACTTTGGAAGACTAATTGGAAGAAGAGGACCGTCACCAGAACATATCCATTGGAAAAGAAATCTCCCACCGTGATATATGACTCCAGCATCTGTGTGTTGTAAAAATAAACATTGATAATTCATTACTGCATAAGATACAATATTTATGCAAATACATTTTTTGAATCTTCTTGTTTTTGGTGTAGTTGGAGATCGTCATAGGAGCGAATAAACTTACTCCTATTTTAACATATTTAATGTAATCATATCATCTCGGTTTGCATTAATCTTATGTAAGTTATGATGATATGATTTGTTAGACAGGGGAGTAGATTATTTAATATAATATGTGTTCAGTTTAGTTCAGTTTATTCAATTCCATCTTTAGAAACATTTTTACAAAGGTAAAAACATGCAATTCCATGTAAAATAAAGTATATAAATTGGGATAACATATAGTTACATGGACAATGAATTAATGAAGAAAAAAAATAAGGCACAGCTGTAAAAAAAAAATATAAAAAAGACCAAGAGAAGATTTTGTCTGGACAGCTTCCTAAAGAATTAGATTTGATAAATATAGAATAAGAAACAAGTAACAAGTAAGGTGTCGGATAGTATCATTAAGAAAATGTACAACAACCGGCATAAGCCCTGTACACGAAATACAACATGATAGGACGCAAAAGTAAGAAGATGGTAAAGGGAAAATGTGAGGGGAAAGAAAGAGAGAGAGAGAGAGAGAGAGGTGAAAAGGAAGAGAGAGAAAGATAGAAGGGTGAAAAAGAGAAATCAGAGAGAGAAAAATGAAAAACTAGATAAATACATTTAGTGAGAGTCACGCGCAATCCAGAAACTTTTGAGATTACGTTTAAAACTGTAATGAGATTGAAGTTAAATTACTTGGAAGCAAGTTCCAATTTCAGGTGCATGATGTATAAAAGAATATGATGCGAATTCTGTATTTACACACCATCGATAATATTTCTTCTTATATCTCGTATCATAGTTATGTCTTGCACTGTTTGTTATAAAAATGTTGGATAAGTATTTACGAAGCTGACTTTTTTAATTCTTAAATATAAGTATTGCACACATAATTATATTCATTTAATTGGTAAACATTTGATAGATTAAATTTATTAAGTTGTTTTGAAAATCCGTTTTGAATGAGTTGGATAATGCGATAATAAGATAATGAGCGTTATATTTATTACAATCCTCTTTTGTAGAATATATAAACGATGCAGTTTGGTTGGGTAAGTATTTGCTCAAACAATGTTGCAATAATTAAGAAACGGTAATATAAGTGTATTGTATAGCATAAGAAGAACAGATTTAGGCGGAGCTTGCTGATGACACCAAATTCCAAGACATTATCTTATTAATGTGGGATATATGTGTTTTTCAGGATAAATTTTCGTCAATAAAAATACCCAAGAACTTGCTTTTAGCAACACGATTAAGAATGTTATCTTCCATTGTGATTTGATATTAATTTAGGAGCTCTGTAGAAACCAATCTATAATTGGAATGAAAATATATGAAATTTGACTTTCCGGCATTCAAGATTAATCTATTGCATTTGAACCAATTTGATAATTTACGCAATTCAATATTTAGCGTGCTATATAAAGGCACGATGTCATTTGATGTGTAGAGGATATTGGTGTCATCAGCAAAAAGGATAAATTTCAATTAATCTGACGAATTTGGGAAGTTATTTATACAAAGTAAAAACAGTAGGGGCCAAAGGATTGGTCCCGGGGCACAACACATGTCATTTTCAAATAATCAGATAAAACACCATAAATACATACATTGAGTTCTATTATGTAAATAACTTTTGAGCCAGAGGAGTGGTAAACCCTCATCCCATAACAGGAAAGTGAAGATAATAATTTAGAAAAAACAATTGTATCAAATGCCTTGCTTAAATCTAAAAAAGCACCAATAGCATGTAATTTTTATTATTAAATACACTAGTTAATTAATCTTGAAGATCAATAACAGCTATTTCTGTTGACACATGCTTTAAAAAACCGTACTAAATTTTATGCAAAAGAGAATTTGTGTTTCCACCGCGAATGTTCTACACAGTCAAAAATCTGAAAAAGTAAAGTGCACAACAGGATCACGTGCTATATCGGAGCAAAGTGTTACTCGATTCCAACAAAGCTTATTCCAAGTTAACTGGTCTGAAGTACTTGATACTAATGATGTGGACTGTGCATACGATAAGTTTATTGATGCAATTTTGTCTCTGTTTAATAATCATTTTACAATTACACCACCGTCCAAACCCAACTATAAAAAGTCCCCAGGTCTTCTTGGATTTCTAGGAATATTTTAAGAAGTATCAACCGCAAAAAAATAATCTTTTTTTACAAATACCAATCCTGTCACACGGATGCAGCTAAATTCAAATACACCTCCTATCGTAAATGTCTGGACATTTGTGCTACGTAAGGCTGAAAAAGATTAATTTTCCTCAGTTTTCTTCTCACAAAACAGATATAAAATCTACTTGGAAAATAATTAATGATGTGCTTGGAAAAGTTCATAAAAAAGTAATACATTTTGATAACATTATTTGGAAAGGTAATGTCGTAAATGACTCTCTACGTATTCCTGAAGCTTTTAATTCATATTTTACAAATATTGGTCTTAATCTCGCTGTCAACATTCCCACGCTCACTAAACCTTTCTATATGTTTTTAAACAATCGAAATTCTCGATCTATATTCTTTCTTCCTATTCGTGAAACAGAAGTAATTGATATGGTGTCGAATATGGATAAAAAAGAGCGCAGGATATGATGGTATTTCAAATTTTTAATATTTAATAATTTTTAATATATCGCCCCTAGTAAAATGAAAGTTGCAAAGGTTATCCCATTTTTTTAAAAGGAAATGAAGAGCAGTTAGGAAACTATCGACCAATATTTTTGTTGACAACTTTTTCAAAATTACTTGAAAAATTGTATATACCCGTACCATTACGATCCTTACTGATGCAATATTTTGACAGATCACTAGTTTGGTTTTCGACCAAATCACTCATCTATACACGCTATTTTATTATCGATTGATAAAGTAGCCAAGGCAATTGATAATAAGTCACACACGATTGGTACTTTTTTGGACTTCTCCAAGGACTATGACACTATTAATCACGAGATTTTATTATATAAACTTGCCTATTATGGCATCCGAGGAGCGGCCTTGATCAATAACATGTGGGGTACCACAAGGCTCTCTTTTGGCCCGCTCCTTTTTATTATCTATACAAATGACTTCATAAATTCATCCACGGTTCTTTCCTTCGTACATTGTACAGACGACTCAAGCTTTTTCTGCTCACATCCCAATCCTAGAATTCTTCTTGATTCTCTGAATTTTGAACTGCCATTTTGTAGTTAAATGGATACAAGCAAACAAATTGTTCCTGAATTTGAATAAAACTGATGTTATGATGTTCAGCAATACGCTGTCTGAGCTACCAGAACAAGTTTTGGTTAATGGCTTACCCTTAACCCACATAAACTCCACTAAATTTCTTGGTCTTCTTATCGACTGTAAACTAACATGGAATACTCAAATTGATTATTTATGCAAACTGTTGTCTAGGAACGTAGGTGTAATAAAGAAGTTATTATCTTATTAGTAGTTATCTTATTTTCCATATCATGTCTTAAAAATATTATATTCAACTCTGTTACCACCTCTTTTAAATTACGGGGTGCTAGCTTGGGGAAATTGTTTAAAAACAAAAATGAATTCGATTTTCATGATCCAAAAAAGAGAAATAAGAATAATAGATTTGACAGATTTCCAGGCACACGCCAACGTTTTATTTCTTGCTAATAGTTTTCTGAAAGTATCTGATTTATACAATTATTTACTCGGAGTTTTCATGTATCAGCTAAGTAAGGAATGAACTGCCCAATATATTCCCTCCTATGTTTGCTTTAAACAGCGTTATTCACTCCTATCCCAAAAGACAAAGAGACAATTTCCATCTCCCCCAATCTGGACAGTTTTTTCCCCTAAACAATCATGTATACCAGTCCCTTTTTTTGAAAAGGTTTGGATTTGGAGGTTAAGGAAGCACCATTGTTAAATTGCTTTTAACACAAACTTCGAGTTTTTCTTTAAATTCTTACATCTAATATATTTTGTTTGCCCTCCCCAGTCCTTTTTTCTTCAATGCTAATCTTAACTGTTAATTTATGATGCACGTTCCGGTTTTTTAATGTATGAAAACAAATTACTTTGTGCTATGCTAACTAAATTGCACGGGTGACTACGCATTTTGACGACACATTTTGACTTCGCATTTTAACCGGGTGACTCTGGGTATTGGTGCTTACGCAATATTTTGTATACAAATTTCCTTATTTCATTGTGTTTTAAATTCTCCCCTCTAAATTACGTCCTTCTCTACTGCTACGGTTTTTTTCATTTACAAAACTTTTTCCGGGAACCTATAATATACAAGCACTGCTTTTTAATAGGTTCCTCACATTCTTTACTTAATTTATTTTATGAATTGAGAATCATTGAGACGTGCTCATTTATACTATTATGTATGTCTATATTTCGTGTAAAATGTGGAACATTACCACACAAATTAAAATAAATGTATATTTGTATTGACAGAAATGATGTAATGCAGCCAAGCGTATGAAAAAGGCAATTATTGGTTTCCCATGAAAAATGACTAAAATCACAGTTCAAAGTATGTAAACTGAATCAAGATAAAAAGAGGTAAGACTATGTTTCTATGAGATAAGATGACATAAACAAACCTTTATCATTAACGATTAAAGCGAAATAATGTACATAATACAATTGAGTTATTCAGGAATAGCAAATCAATAGAGTGATTAACACCTAATGATAATGATATTAAGGAAGGGTTGTCGGTGGTGACAACGATTAAAATGATAAACTAAATTAGTAAATGCGTACATGATTTGTTGGCCCTGTCTCCTCGATGTCTTTGCTCTGCAAAGTTGCCCATCTGATAACTCCAGCGATGACATATGGCGCGGCAAACCCTGACGTATCTCCAACAAATTTAAGAATTCCAGAAATGTATATTCCTTTCTTAAGGAATCTGTAGAGAGCTCCATTGAAACTGATCTCACGGCCTTTAGTTCTGGCCCTCTCCTAAGGGGTTCGAATGAAGAAAAAACGAACAAGAACAATCAGACACACTTTCCGATTGCAAATGCTGAACTTTCAATGTTTGGTCCATTTATTAGATACTTTTCCGCTCAAAACACTTCAAAGAGGAAGGATGTTTAGTAGAAAATTTGAAGGCATCATAGAGGTTCATGGATTCTGGTAACTAAAAATGGTGGTATCTTTTGACGACGTTACATGTCAACGTAATGATGCCAATTGTTCAGGGTTTAACATTTATATAATCAAATATTTTATATCGTTACCTTCAATTTTGTCTTCCCACAGCAAACAATGTAAGCCTTTCTTTGGCCTTTAATCCTTACCATCGCCACAACTATGATTTTATTCGTCTATCAAACGACTAGAATTTAGGTAAAAAGATTCTAGAAATACCTGTTCTTGGATGAGAATTTTGGCGAATCGTTCGCTGGAGTTCTTTGTAGAATGCTCATCGGGTAGACTCCCCATATCTTCATCATCTATTGCCTGCGTCATGCCTTTCATAAACAGGTCGTTCATCCATGCATAGAGGAGAGATGATGGCAAACTACAATCATCGTGAAGATACTTCAGATTCCTCAATTCTGGAGGATGTTCTTTAGGTGATGATCCGAGGCTGAATCCCTGGTTTACGTTTGAAGATTTTAAGGGGGGAAGGGTGATATACTGGTTGTTCGAAATGCACGAAGTAGCACCTTAAGACAAAGAGATTCTAACAAGCATGTATATCATCAATTTCTCAATGTTTAAACCTAAAACATAATGGATGATTACTATTTGAAAAGAGACTAATAAGGACAATGATCATGCAGGATAGGGAAGAAAGAAATATGTGTCCCCACCCTATCTTGTAATAGCGAGTTTTCGCAACCGGTGACGCAGCCTTCTACAACCTTAATGTAAGCCGGGGGGGGGGGGGTCGCAACATTTCCACGTAGCGTCCACACTTACGACGGTATTTAGCCGTATAGCGTCGGGAGTCGAGCTCGTACGGGGTGGCGAGCTCATATTTAAATACTCTCTAAAAAAGTCGAGTGATCACGGACGTCACTCCTCTGGAGAGTGAAAATGTAGTGAAAATAGAGTGAACATTTACTCTTTTCCTCTTAGAGAGCACTCGAAAATCAATCGATATTCACTCCTAAACAAGTGATCACGGACGTCACTCCCAAGAAAGTGAAAATAGAGTGAAAATTCACTCTTTTTTTTAGAGAGAGTTAGTCAGCACTTGCGTCGCCGTGCGAAAACTCGCTAATTATAGGCCTAGGTTTTAAGATTATTTTGAAGCAAAAGAACAACCGTATATGCTGGCGAAAAACGGTTTTGAATTTTCAACTAGCTATCACGCACGTAGGTTTGATAATTTCCAGCTAGGATTCTTTTTTAACACGTATGAAAGCACAAGTGGTGGGATATGTACCCTTTTTCAAGACTGGAATGCGTATATCATTGTACTCGTCATAATATTAGATCTTGCATGTCTAGTTGTGCTCGGGTCATTACCTTTTTCATCAGAAAATATATTTCCACCAAACACATCGCTCCATCCACAGCTACCATTGACTTATTGAAGATCCAGATCATGTGACGTGACGTAATATTATCGTGATGAAACGCAGGGGCCCTGAAACACTCTGCGACGAGGAGGCAAACCCAGTATAAGAACTGTACAGGCCACATTCCCGGTAGCTCCCAGTATTCCATGTAATGATAATATACCATTACAAAGATGGCGGCCAGGAATCCAGCTAGTGGTACGATGTACAGTCTCGGTGGACCATCAAAGTAATGGTCATTTGAGGTTAAGATACTTTCGACAATCATACCGATACATAGAAGAGTGTACAGGATATACGTCAACCAACGGACCACGTGACCTGGATAGCGGATGATGTAGGCATGATCAGTTGTACGAGAGATGCTACATACAGGTATGAAGATTAAAACCAGTGAAGCCATCATACAAAATACCAAGTGCAAGATAAGGAATACGAGGTCAATTGTACAGGTGTTGGAGGCCCAGTTACCAGGATGATGTAGAATGATTGAAACATCGTCTACGGTAGACGAGTTTTCTCCTCCACAAAACCAAGAAATAACTGCGTCTGTTACCTCTGCCATGGTTTTCTGTATGAATAAAAACAACATAAGGAGAAAGACAATGAATAACATGCAACAAACTAAATGTCAATATGCACTCAATATAGTGCTTATAAAAAGTACACACTGTGAAAGTATCCGGCAAAATTATAATTCCGCGATATCTGCATGATTCTCGGGGTTGAAATTATGGGCGAGGGCCTATTCAGTCAGATGGCACCTACAGTATTGAGAATATTGTACGCTTGAGTGAGCACTGACTGCTTTTGAAAGAAAGAACAAAATCGCAATAAATATCAGCCATTGCTTACTCAATTATAAAATAGTGTTAATAATTCTAGTGCCATTTGATTGAAAAGGCCTTTACCCTAACCTTTTAACAAAAAAATCATGCAGAGATCGTGAAATTATGATTTCCGAGAATCTTTACAAAATTCGTATTTTAAATACCGTTTGTTTTCTAACTATTATGTTCCATGTTAAGCCTCGGTCACAAATGCCATTACGAACTGCTACGGACGCCGTACGAATGATTTTCAGACAATGGTAATTCGGGAAGACAATGGAAAAACAGGGAGATTCGTAAGAAATTATCGTTCGTACGAACCTTTGTGACCGTAGCATTAGACTCATTCAAGGATTAGTCGGTTATATACTAAAGTCATGGAAGGTTTGTGTACCCCTAACAAGAAGTCTTGACAGAAAAAGAGATGAATAAAGAGAGAGAGAGAGAGAGAGAGAGAGAGAAAGAGGGAGAGAGAGATAGAGATAGAGATAGCAGATTTTCAAGCTAATGGGGCTTTCACATATACACTCCGGGGCCCGTACGGCGAGTAAAAACAGACATTTTGGAAATTTCCGGCCGGTGTCCGTCCGGCTGCCGTCAAGTTCCTACGGGCGCACAGTGGGCCAGGAAGGAACCAAAGTGCGCCAAAACTCTTGTTTGGGGATTTCTTTTTTATAAATCCAGAGAAAATGTTTGGATTTCCAGGGATTTTCGCTTAAATTGTATTACCAACATTTTCTCTGATGTCTAAGCTTTAAGTTGATACCAGATTTGGCTGCCTGATTCTGCCCGTTATTATGTTAGTGCTGTTTTCCTTGCAACATTGCCACAAAAAATGTGTTTATTTTGGTCCGCGGTGTCCGAACAAGTGTCACGCGCCCCCTCGCGCCGTGATTTATGACCACAAATCCTTCATGATTCATCCGCGGACCCCCAAAATCCACATTTTCGGGGCAATGTGGCAAGGGAAATCGGCTCTAACATAACAACGGGCAAGATCGGGCAGCCAAATTTGGTATCAACTTGAAGCTTAGACATTAGAGGAAAGGGTGGTATTAAAATGTAAGCGGTACACCGCGGAGATCTAAACATTTCTTCTGGATTTATAAAAAACATGGATAATTAGCCCATTTTTCAGTGAATTACACAATAATATATCATGAAGATTGTGTTTCTATTAATTTTAACCCATTCATTCAACGAAATGAACTATCAGGAATATGTGAGAGCAATTTCATATCAATAACTTAAAAACTTCATGTTGAATTGAAAGATTTATAAAATAAGTCACTTTTGCACTAAAACTGTGAATATGTAGGATTTTGCTGTTTGAAGTAGTAAATTTATACCCTTATTGTGCATACCGGAATTAAATATTTCACTGAGGTATTCCTCTATGTATTACCTTTCAACTGGGCAAGAAAAAAATAGAAAAAAATAAATCACCCAAATTTAATTTTGGCGCACTTTGGTCCCTCCCTGGCCCACTGTGGGGCGCTGGGGCAATTTTCTAAGCCGTACGGGCCCCGTGGTGCTGAGTTGGCTGCTCCCAATTCTCCCGGCGTTTTTAAGTGACCGTCAGCCCGTAGAAAACCCGTAAAGGGCCCGTGAGGCACCTTACGGGTCCCGTGCGGGCTCCGGACGGTGCCTAGATCTAGATCTATTATTTTTGTATTATTTTTTAATGTAATTCCATAAATTGGGGTAAAACAAAAATATTCCAACTATATGAGCGACAGTGTATATAGCACACCCACCTCTGGGACCAGTGTTTCTTATAAATAAGAATACATTATAATCCTGAAATGAAATTCATTTTTCGTTTTTAAACCCCTCTTCCTGAATAAATATAACATGTGTTTTTTATTTAGATTAAAAATGTAACTTTACTCTGTTCAGTTACTATTTGCACTATGTGTTCCAAATCGTTTTCTGCTGTTGTCAGATATATTACTTAAGTGATGTAGGCTTTAAAAAACTCGACGAAACGCTTAAAGGCTTTGGAGGGACATAATGTACTCATTGTTGTGGATTTGGACGCATTCCTGTGCCTGATCCTGATGGAACTTTGGGGTCATTCACATAGTCATGATTGTTACCTTGTTATTGATTGTCAGGGGCGGATCTTCGGGGGGGGGGAGATAGGGGGCCTACCCCCCCCCCCCCCCCCCTTGGGCTGCCAAGTGAAAATGTGATGTGCATAGACAAACGCCATCACGCGTCCAGACCAACAAAGTACATTTAGTAGATGCTAGGAAACATCACTCATGGAAGTTCAAAATAGCAACACAAAAAGAAATCGTCTCTCGTGTTTAGTTACGTAGGTGTAATCTTCAGCTATCTTATGACCTTTTCTTGATCGGTATTATATTCTATATCATTTTCCTCTAATGTTGGTAAGCATTCTTTTTTGTATGATATTGTTGTATCTTTTTATCATTTTCCAAATTTCTGAAGTCGGGGTTAATCTATTAAGTTTGGAGCAGTATTTGTTCCAATGTTGCCTCTTTGCTTCTCTTATTGTTTTCTGTGCAAGGGCTCTTATTTAGTTATTCGCAGAGATAATCTTTTATCACTTTATTTGATGGCTCTATTTTTAGCTTTGTTTCGTTCTTTAATTCTCTGTTGGCAGGCTTCATTCCACCATGAATTGGGTGGTTTTGTTTTTTTAGTTACTGTCGTTATCGTTACCTTCATAATTTTCTTTGTGACTTGTATAAATTCGTTGTAGTATTCTTCTGTGTTTTCATTTGAAGTTATATTAGATAATTCTATGTCGCTGCTGTTCAAATTCTTTCTAGTCTGCTTTTTTGTAACTAAGATATGGTTCGTTTTGTTTTATTTATTCTCGTTCATGTATTTCTTCTACAGGATGTAGATTGATTTGTATTTTCTATAGGAAAGTGATCGCTTCCAAACTTATCTTGCTTTACATTCCACTGACATCTATTAGCTATGTAGGGTGTTGCTAAGCTTAAGTCTAGACAGGATAATTTTCCCGTATGGTGATCCATTCTCGTACCTGATCCATCGTTTAGTATTATTATATTTTTATTTTCTATATTTCTTCTATAATCAGTAGTCGTACTGCCCCCATTTCTTCTAGGATTAGATGGTACTTTGCGGTAGCATATTCTGGAATGATGGACTTCAGGGTATCCATGTCTAATCGCTGACATGGATTGTAGTTATTTATTACTGTCATGCAGGAAGTTTTGAGGTGCAGTTGAATAGCTTTTAATTCAAAGGTATCATGGAAGGTTATATTTTTGAAATATATAGAGTTATGGACGTAGGTAACGCATCCGCCTCTCATTTTGGCTATTCTGTTGCGTGGTATACATGTATAATTTGGTAGTTGTAATATATTATTTTCTGTAGACCACGTTTCTTGAATGCACAATATATGGTAGGGGTTATTCCTGCGTAACAGTAGCAATTGAACTACTTCGTCCCCGTGCCCCCCCCCCCCCTTGCAGACCTTGGGCATTCCATTGTAGGATGGATATAGTGTCGCTGTGACCGCGTAGAATGTAACCCGCACCGATCGTCCCCCTATTAGAGATCGATCGAGACGGATTTTATCCGCGCAGAATGTCCGTGTCGGACATTCCGTGCGCGCCTCAAATGTCCGACGGACAATCTGTGCGGAAGGGGTCTCGCACCAATAATCCGCCTGCCGCACCGAATGTCCGTACTCTAGTCCACACGTATATACTTAATGATGAATGAAACGTCTGGATAACCCATATTCAGCTTTGCCAGCTAGCTAGAAGACCTGTAATCTACAGGTCTTCCCGGCGCGGAACCAGGGGGGGGGGGGGGGGGGGAGGGTCGAGAGGGCCTTGACCCCCAACCGCCAACAAAAAATGAAGAGAGAGAGAGAGAGAGAGAGAGAAGGTAAAGTGGAGAGTAAGGGAAAGGAAGAAGAGGAAGAAGACAATAAAAGGGGGAAAAGAAGGAGATCGGGTGCGAAAAAGAGCAAAAGAGAGAGAGAGAGAGAAAGAAAGAAGGAAGGACAAATAAGGAAAAGGGAGAGAAGAGACAAAGGGAAAGGAAGAAGAAGAAAAAAAGGGGAAAGAAGGAAATCGGGGGGGGGGGCCGAGAGGGCTTTGCCTCCCAGGCTGTTGCTACTCCCCCCCCCCCCCCCCAGCAAAAAGAAAGAGAGAAGGAAGAGAAGGGAAAGAACAAAGCGAAAAGAGGAGATAAAGGGAAGGAAAGAAAAGAAGGGGGACATTGGTTGCAATTTTCCAGCAGTTTTTTTTTCAGCAGTTGCAGTTTTCCAACAAGTTGGGGATCGGGGGGGGGGGGGCAAATGACCCTTGTCTCCCCCTTCTACAGCAAATTTAAACGAGAGAGAAAGGAAGAGAAGGGAAAGGGGAAAAAAAAAAGGTACGGGAGATCAATTGTGATTTTTCCCACCAACGCGGTGTGGATCGGGGGCGAAAGGCCTTCGCCTGCCCTCCCTTGGCCCCTCAGCAGAAAAAAGAGAGAGAGAGAGACAGAAGGAAGGAAAAGAAGTGAAAAGGAAAAAAGAGAGAAGAGTAAAGGAAGAAGAAAAGAAAAAGGGGAAAAGAAGGAGATCGGCCGGGCCTATAGGGCATTGCCGCCAATGCTGTTGCCCCCCCCCCTCCCCCCCCCCCGCAAAACAAGAGAGAAGGAAGAAAAGGGAAAGAAACAAAAGAAAAAAAGAAAAGAAGGGATATCAGTTGCAATTTTCCTGCATACAAGATGTGGATCGCGGAGAAAGCCACCAATTACCGACAAAATTAAATGTCCCAATATTTACAAATTTAGCCCTATAAACCCGGGGCCGACGGCTAAATTATTATGCACAAATGGTCATTTTCGTCGACGACATAAATATACAAATTATTTCGTTAACTTAGTAAGCATCATATAGCTCTATATTTTTATGCAGGCGCGTAGCTAGGATCTTATTTTAGGGAGGGGCGGTATTGAGCAAGCTAATCATTTAAAGAGCGCGCAAAACGCTCCCTAGGTGGGGGAGGGGATGGGTGAAAGAACCTGTCCGCAACGTCCACCTGTCTAACGCGACCAGCGGCCACTCATTTTGCTTCCGCTTGCCACCGAAAATGCCCACACAACGACCGCCAGAGCCAGCCGTATGGCGTCCAACAGCAGCCGCAGCCACAGCAGCGCTAGTGCAATTTCGCTCACAGTCAGGCGATCGTCGTCAAAACGGCTAACTTTAAAGCTAGATCTAATTGTCATTTACACACTATTCAACCCATTCTTTAAGTAAAACATTATCCAAAACATTGGATTACCGACAAGATATGGCTTCTTACACATTTTCATTATGTGCCGTTCCTATTGAAAACAGAACAATACAGCATCATTGTCACATGTACACATGCTATCGATGCGTCATTGTTCGCGAACGTTCGGACAGGCTTAGCCTGCGAGAGTCATGTTGAGTGGGCGGGGCGGCGTCTTGTCAATCAATTGTTCAGGCTCGTTCATTTTTAGTTCTGTAATCAAATTTCGCTTTGCATTGTCTGATTTATTGATCGGATTTCTGCTTCATCGCTGGACAGAGCCCTTATAAAGATAAGAAAAATGGCGTTCATAATCACATAATCGCTAATGGAGAGTCAGTCTGCAAGACAATCAACTCTTCTGGACTTTTTCAAAAAAGTTTGAAAGTCTACGCCAAAACCCAACGGCTCTTTTCAGGGCCAACCATTACCAAACAGCTCTTTTAAGAGCTCACATGACACCGAGTGAGAAACGTCCCCGTCGTAGTGTCGGTAATGCGTTGGCCCCCAACGTAGCTAATTCTCACGTTCAATTAAATTAAAAGAAATTCATGAAATATTCAAGACATTCAAGAGACATTGAAAGAAACTAATGAACCATTTAAACAAAAAAATATTATTCAATAAAGCTTGATCAAACACACAAAATTATTCAACCAAGCTTTTTATTAAAACTTAAATTAATTGAATTCAAGTTCATTTTATTACCGACAGAATAAATGAAAAGACATTGAAAGAAAATAATGAACCATTCAACCAAAAAATATTTATTCAATAAAGCTAGATCAAACACACAAAAATTATTCAACCATGCAAGCTTTTATTAAAACTTCAATTCTCTGTGGTTTAATTTATAAGGGCTCAGTTGGGTGAAAACGAGGCAAAGAGCCAATAAATAAATCTAACAACGCAAGGTTTTTTATCGGTGTTTAAACATTTACTAAACAAAGAGTGGTACGGTTTTTAAACAAAATAAAAATATTAATTAATTAAACATAATTTTCTATCTTTAAAATTGTCCGGCATTTTTTTAACACATGTCATAATTTATTTAAAGAAAATCAAGATGAACGAGTCTGAAAGTTTGATTGACAGACAGGGACCACCCATGTCACTCGCCAGGCATATAGCCTAGCCTGTGAACGTGCGGCGCGACGAACAATCCAATGTGCAAGAAACAATATCCCGTCGGTAATTAAATGTTTTGATTGACGAGTTTGGGGTTGAATAGTTTAATTGTGTGTAAATGACCATTACTAGATCTACATGTAGCTTTATAGTGCCTACGATTTTCTGACTTCACTGTGTGAGCAGAATAGCGCCGCTGTGGCTGGTCGGTATATTCACGGCTGCTGTTGGTCCGGTCGCATTGGCGGGTCGCGGCAGGTCTGCGAGAGGTCTTGCGAGTGCTGTCAATCAATTATTCAAAATCAAAATTGCTGCAAAGGGCCACCTGTCTACAACGGCCACCTGTCTACAGCGGCCACTATTTGAGATTCCCTTGGGTGGTCGCTGTAGACAGGTTTGACTGTATTATGAAAAGAAGACAATTTGTTGTACCGTTCTCGACTCTTAATCTTTGTCTGCATTCAGTCTCCCCATCCCACCAGAAGCGCGGAAGCTTACACGTTTCATTATATTATTATTATAGAAAGAAGATGATTTGTTGTATACCGTTCTCTACTCTTAACCCTTATTGTCTGAATTCAGTTTTCCCCCTCTCGCGCGAAGCGCGGGAGCTTCGACGTTTCCTTAAATTATTAGACAAAGAAGACGATTCATTGTACAGACTCTAAGTCATTGTCTGAATTTTCAAAAATCTTTCCTTGTCTGATAAAAAGTCACAGTTCGAAGGGGAAAAAATTGCTGGCTGACCGACATAAAAAATCCGACCGACTTCAACCCCACCCCCCCCCTTTAGCGACGCCCCTGAATTTAGAGTGGCCTGAGCGGGTAGCACAGGGCGTGGTTCTAAACTTACAGAGACACTTCGATGAAGACACCCTTATTTCATGATTGCGTGTGTTGAACTACCCTAGGCTTTACAACTTTAAACCTCCAGGGTTTATTTTGCATATATAGGTATTTACATGTTCATTTATATAATACAAGGAAATAATGAATATTCAAATATCATAGGTAGCAAATAAAAGGATGATTAACAGAGGAATAAAAACAAACAGATAGGAATGGATGATCAAGCATAATGATGTGCACCAATCTATAAATGTGAATTACTAAGTAGCCTGTTCACACTACAGCTCTACAGTAACAAAGCATTTGTAGCCTTAATTTTAAGCAGTTGAAGAAATTAATAAAAGTAGGCCTACTTGAAGAAATCGTTGAATTGTAAGATATTCAGTTTATTTTATTAAGTAAGACAAAGTACTAGGTGTTAAAATAACACACATTTAACACCTTTGGAAAAAATAATACCCCAGGAACGTGAAAAACAAAACTTTTATTGACACACATGCCTATAATCGGACATATTTAAAAACTGAAATGTGGCACCACCCAAAAAATATAATTCTGAGATCCTTCTTTGTCTTTAATTTGCACCTGGAAATAAATTCTTTGTTCCTCGTCTATGTCATCGCGGCTAAAAATTTCAGGCTTTTCTTCTTTCTTTTTCAGACAAATGTGCTCATGATAACCGAGCCCGGCCGAAATATTTTTTTTTTGGGGGGGCCTCAATGATATCAAAGCCCCGCAATAAGTATCGGGGGCGGCTCAATGCTATCTGAGCCCCACTTAAAATATTGGGGGCTCAATGGTATCTTAGCCCCCTAAGGACTCAATAATATCTAAGCCCCACCCAAAAAATGGGGAGGGAGGGGGGGGGCTCAATGATATCTGAGCCCCAAGACCCCCGGTTCCTAAGCCTATGTACAGGTCAATGAAGTCTACTTTTTGAAACTTAAAGGGATTGGGTAACTTTGTCTCAGGTTCTGAAACAAAATCCTGGAATGATAGTTAGGGCTAGTTCTGATCGGAAAACGACCCAAATATCGGAGTTTGGCTATAGCTGCCCCAGGGCCTTGTCCTATATACGGATCAGGGAAAAAATACTTACAAAATTTCGGGGGCTACTTTTATGACTTTCTTTACTTTTTTCTTTCCTTTCTTTTTCTTTCCTTTCCTTTATTTTTTTTTCAAAGAGGGGGAGGGGGCGGGTCCGTCGCCCCCTGTATATCCGCGCCTGAGTGACACCCACATAAACTAACCTTATTTATTACCGAACAAAAAAAATGAAGAAAGAGCCCCTCGACACCAAAGATGTAAGTATTCAGCCAGTTGCTACCCCCCCCCCCCACCAAAATAAACTTTAAAAGTGATCTTTTTTTTGGTTCTAATCTGATACCAGTGATTTACAGATGTTGCTGAAATGGCATAATTTTCCGGGATTTTTCCTGACTTTTTTAGTGAATTATACTTTTTATGCGTTTGTTGGAGAATGACAAATATCAAAAATTTAAAGTCAGGCAAGAAATGTGCTTATTTACTATTTAGAGGCCTACATGTCAGGTTCCGCGGAACGATGGGCTTGGGGGCTCAAGTCCCCCCCCCCCCACACACACTTTTGAACAAGTATATTAAAGAGAATTAAATAGAAAGAAATAGAAAAGAAAGTATGCTCGTGCGACCGTAATTAAATGCCCATACCCCTGAGCTTCCGGGGGCTCCTCCCCTTAGACCATACGCCAATTAGTGACCTGCCAGTGTCATGAATAAGGTATTAAAATATGCTCATCTGACCGTAATTAAATGCCCCTACCCCCTGAGCATCTGCCAATTTGTGCTACGCTCTATCTTATCTTAAATACTCTAGCCTCCCCCACTCACTTTCAACCCCATTTTTAATCACTTTTATTTTCAATTTAACTCCTTCATTAAACCTCGAAACGCCCCCAAATACTTGGGGCGGGGCCTGTATCACGAGTATATACTAGTAGTGAGTTGGTTGAAGTACGAAGCCACGTTTAAAAGTATAATCGATTACAACAGTTGTGGGACCGATATCACGAGTATGCCTTCATAGAATAAAGGTTTTAAAGAAAATATTCACTTCTACTTTCAAAAGGACTGGCCCATTTGCTTCAAAAAAATTGTAGAGTTTAATTATGTAATTTATAGAAAAAATGTCAACCACATGATTTTGATGAGTCTAAATACATTGATTTGCCGAGTTGCTTCCTTTTATCAAATATACACGTAAAACAATGGGGGGACAGAATGTGCGGATAGCAAACCGCACGGATCGTCCGACGGACGATCCGTGCGAGCAGAAAACCCGCATATTATGTCTGACGGACAAACGAAACAGTAGGACAAACGGCGCGGTCACACCGCCATTAAAAGGAGAGGTGGGTGCAGTGGTTCTTGCAGTCATAATCGGCTCTGGAATAACATTAATGGGGGTGTTTTGGGGTTGTCGGGGTTTATTTGGATACTTATCTGTTTTGGAGCTAGAATTCAGAACGGGTTTTGTTTTGAAATGTTTAGCTGCTTCAGCAGAGGAAAAGATTTGGTCACTTTTCACTTTGAGAATTTATTTTTGTTCTGTGTACTTTGGGCAACCTGGATAAGCTGCTGAGAGTGGACATGCACAATCCATGGATTTTGGCGCCATTTCCTGATTAGGACAATCTTTGTAATCGTGTTCTCCACCACATCCTGAACAGCGGTGGTCTTTTTAATGACAGCTTTTGCTCAGATGACCGAAATGTTGGCATTTGTAGCATCTCATGACTTGTTCTACATATGGCCTTACTGGAATTTTCAAAACCAATCACAACACTTTTTGGTAGTGTCTTGTCTTTGAATATTAGTAACATTGACAAAGAGGGTACAAACTTCTTTTCCTAGATTATTTTCTTGAGCCTTTTACATGTAATAACACCGTGTCTCATCACTGCCTCTTAAAAGTCTTCCTCTGTAGTTTCTTGCGGTATAACACCAATTAAAGGTTATACAAAGTTTTGGTATGGGGTCATAACTTTGGTTCAAATGAACATTATTGGAAGCATATGCGATCGAGCAATATTCAATGATCTCTCTCTCTGTTGTTGTCCCTCCGCTTTTCGCGTTTCGCTTTTCGCTGTTTCCCGTTGTCGCGGTTGAAATCGAGTCTAAAGTTATGAAATTGTAAATAATAAACTCTTTACGTTGTATTGCTCCCTCTCAAGGTCAAGATATTAATTAAGCTATATTAATTAAGTTGTTTTTTTAAAACTAAAATCGACCGATTATCTATTCCCGTTTGGAAATTATATATCACAACTTTATATTCTGAGATTTTCAGGGTCGCAGCTACCGTTGTACGGCCGTAGGCGCTATTTGATATTCTATTTTTCTCGAAAGCAGAAGTGTTTTAGGGGTTAATTTTTCTAGTGCTTACAATTCATTCACAGGGGCATCCGAATATATCAAAATTATAAAGAATCACCTTCCACCCAATTTTCAAAATTTCCCAAAACTTTTTATTACCTTTACTCCTTTAGATCCCGTATCGGGTTTGTTGTATCCTCGAACTGCTAACTCATCAAAGAGGGTAACGTTTATGAAAACCCTTTACCTGGTTATAGGTATTGCACTTTATTTCTATTTCGTTTCAACTTCTTACAACAGAGTGAATTGCTGTTTCTCCTTTGATTTTACCTATTCCCATTGCTACCAAAATTGACCACAGTCTCGTCATATTTCTTTCGATTCCTTTCAACCTTACTGTCAGATTGTCTTGATCTTGCCTTGACCTAGGTGGACTTGGTGGTAATTCCTCTGATCCAACTCTTTGCCTCTTACTAGATCTAGACTTGGCAACCGTATACTCTGCTTCCTACTGTTCCCAATGCCCTGTCCAGCTGTACCAATAAAGTCAGCCATATTGGCTGTCCAATTAAAGCAGCTTACCTGTTCTGTCCGTATGTGTCCTCTTTTCCAGCGCCAGGTATATCCAAATGCAATAACCAAAAGAGATCCGAAAATAAAATTAAATATTATACAGCTTCAGAAGCCGTTGGAATTCACTGTCGGGTGAGAGTTTCATACACGATTTCAAGAGGACTTGGTCGTATTGAACTACACAACTTATTTCTGATTGACGAAAGTGGCAGAACCAGGGGTTATAGCATGAAACTAAAGAAGCCTAGGTGCAGATTACAGTCAAGCCAGAACTCCTTTAAATTAGAAGCATAAATAATTGGAATGCTTCATCAGAGGACGCAGTTTCTACCACTAGTGTTAACATGTTTATATCTGTTGTTGAGAGGCACTGGAAAACCCCATCTTCTTAATTTTCCAATAGAGACTACCCAACGTGACGAGGGGCAAATAAGCTATAATCTTTACGTCTCTACATTCAAGTAAATCCAAGTAAAATCCAAGTAAGTACATCGTCCGCCCGTCCGATGGGTTTCTTTTAATTGGAGAGAATTCTTGAAGCTTTTAACAAACACTCCCGTTGACCATCTATTATCTACACAATGTCTTGCCGTCTTCTGCGTCAAGATCACTGGAGTGAAGAAAGGTAACAATGTATAGCTAGAATCCCTATTCAGTGAAGGATTAATCCTTTTTATGCAGATGGAATCTTTAACCATTCTTGACCAGAAGTGCGTTTCAAACTGGATTATGTGGGCATCATGCCATTGAATGCTGTTTCCAGTATTAAGGGTGTGTTCAGCTCCTATTGAATGAGATGGAGTGCCTAATCTGAAGTTTTGTTGTGCTCTTTAAAAGAGCACACAATAGGGGCAAGTGCAATTTAAATTCCACTCCTTTTATGTTATGTCTATCTGGTTTATGTATGTGTGCGTTCCCTTTATTATTGATATACCATTTTTGCAACTATATGTTATAGGGGGTGCAACCTACAAACCTAGCTTTTCAGCAGTCCCCTCCACGACCAACCTGTCTTTGCCTGTTATACACTGTGGACCAATAACAATTATATTGTTAAGTTTCATTGTTTTACTATGTACAATGCAATCCCATGTATTTTATTTTGTTTTGTTGGAAATGGAAATAAACGAAATGAAAAAGAATATCCACAGCACATGCTTTGAGGAAAGGTACAAATATTGAGGAATTGCATTAGTGAAAATTGAATGAACTGGATAATACACAATTATGAAGTTTTCTAGTTTATTCCACAATACACACATGTACATGTATGTTAATTTCAATTAAACTGTTCTGTAGTTGTGATGAGATGTGGACAACCCCCACATCTGTATTTATTGACAAGAAAAATGCATAACAGGATAAAAGAAATGTAATTGTTTGAGAATACTTTCTTGGTGTCTACAAATTTTCCCTTTCTTTAAGCTATGGTCACAGCTCAGAGCGGCGACCGACCAATTAGTAGCCTGCTCGGTCGTCGCTGGAGTTAAGGCATCGCCCAACGATTTTTGGAGAAGTCTAGCAGGTTGTAGAGCCCCAGCGATGCATGGGCGGTGCACTGTCCATATCCCGTCGGTCGCCGGTCGATTTTAGGTCAACATTGGGCGAAATCCCTGCAGTGATCGACTGATGACCCACCGATTCCCGAGCTGTCTCCCACCGGCCACCATCTGATTTTATAGAAATGTTAAAGAAATTGCCCGGCGGCCGGCCAGTGACCGGCGGGGCACCAAAAACGCTCGGTGCCCGGGGGTTCGCCGCCCGGGCACCGACCTAATCTAGCGTTCGCCGTCGAGCGATTTAGGTCAAAAATCGAATCCGCTAGGTGAAAGGCTGCCGACCGATTTTTGTCTCGCCGCCCAGTGACCGACTGATCTCCCAGCGGTGACCGGGCAGTGAACGGACGGCGACTGCTCGGCAGCCTAAATCGCTCGACGGCGAACGCTCGATTAGGTCGGGGCCCGGGCGGTGAACGCCCGGGCACCGAGCGTACTTTGGGCGGCGAGTGAAAGTGAACAGGCGCCGCCCGAATTTTAACTCCGCGCTTAAACTTCAGCAGCGACCGAGCGATGCCCTAAAAACAAGCGCCGCCCGGCCGCCGAGCAGGCTACTTTTAGGTGTTATGACCATAGCTTAACAAGTTAGAGCAAACAATGCAAAGAAGAGTAATTAATCAATTAGCAGATTTTTCTATCTCTAAGTCCTCAAAAATATATTAGCTATAGAAAGTACGTGTACAAAATTTGATATACAAATGTACAAGTAGATAATTTGATGACATTAGACAAAATCTATTACTTATTGCATTTGTGGACAAAATAGTATCTCATTTGACAACGTACGTTTTAGTTGATACTTATAGCGAATATATATTCCAATCTTGAAGTCCTTCTCCTATCCCTTCATCTCAATCTTGCATTACACTCTGCGCTACCATTTTGAAAATGTATAAAATATAAAATATTTGATTTGTTGAATCGCATCAAACAGGCAAGTGAAGAGAAAGACCTTCTTCTAAACACCAAAAAGACAAAAATAATGGTTGTCGATAGAGATAATAAAAGGGAGTTTTCGCAAACTCATTGCGGACAGAGAATCTGCGGTTCGTGTGCAAAATCGAGGAGCTACAAACAGCATGGTGACCGCTGAGGTACTAAAATCCAGAACGGGTTTTGGCCAAATCTACGGGCGTTCTCAATGACGCCCGAAGTGAATAAACAGCCAATCAGCGAGCTTGTACCAAAGATGGTGATGGGAATTTCGTCGTGTAATACCGAAGGGTGACGAATTTCAACGCGCAGGGGCGGATCTAGCTTTTTGCTACAGGGGGGGGGGGGGGGATTTGAAAATCGCGCCGCCCAATATTTCGCTCAGGGGGGGGGGGAGGTAGGGGGGCAGTGAGCACTACATTTTTTTTCATTTGAAAAAAAGTGCCTACCAATATTTCGTTTTCACTGGCTGCCTGCCGTATCAACAAACGAAATTAACAAAAGACTAAACTCCGTTTCGTTGACAATCAGCCGTAGACGAAAGACTTCATGCATGGCTGATTGTCAACGAAACGGAGTTTAGTCTTTTGTCAATTCTGCTTTTTGCTACGGCAGGCAGCCAGTGAATACGAATTTGTTTGCTAAAGTACGAGCCGAGTTCCCCTTTTCACCTCTGATAATATCCCTTCTAACAATGATACGTGCCCCTTTCCCTTTCAAATAAGGGACCTATCCCCTCTTTATAAATGCCCCTTTTCACCTCTTATAAATGCCTTTATATCCCTTCTATGAATATTCATAAGTTTTCTAAATACATGATTGGTCAATTGGTGGTCACGTGATAAAATATAATTTCACTCTGTAAAACAAATCTCTGCCAGAGCTCCGAATATTTTCCACTATTTTTTCATGGGCAGAACTGCGCATGCTCTATGAGATTTTCAGGTAGAAAAGCATTGTGACATCACATCATGTTCAGTCAAAATTAATGCGCAATTAGCGCGTCTCATTAAATGCGCATTAATATAATTGTGCGCAGGTTAAATTGACAAATTCAAACTGATTGTAAACTTCTCCAATACCCAGCCCAATGTGGGTGACATAAGAATAAAGTTAAAAACCATATGCCATCCATTCATTAAGTTAGACGTTCGGATCGTAACGAAGTGATATAAAACAAATATATCAAGCATTTAGTTCGTAAGAATAGTGGAAATTGTATATCTTCGGAGGGACTGGCCACAGTTACTATTTTTTCCTCGGGGCTTCGCCCCTCGGAAAAAATAGTACTAAGCCAGTGCCTCCTCAGATAAATAATATACAAATATACAATGACAACCGAGGATCTAGCTGAAACTATTCGCACCGAAGGAACATCAAATAGTACTATTCTCCCGAGGGCCATCGGCCCGAGGGAAATAGTACTTTTGATGTTCCTGAGTGCGAATAGATTCAGCTTGTTCCGAGAATGAGTCAGTGTATATTTGTTTTATATCCCTTCCACTATTCCTTGGACATTCACATTTACATCACATTCAAAAAGAAATAAAAGGAAAAAAAAATATTTAAAAAAAAAAAATTAAAGAAAAAAAAAATAAAAAAAATAAAAAATAAATAAAAGAAAAAGTTGAAACTTACCTTTTGATCCTGATGCATCCAAAAGTTCAACAAAGTTTTTCAAGGAGTTCATCCAAAAGTTCAAGAAAGTTTTCAAGGAGTACATTCAAAAGTTCAAGAAATTTTTTTCAAGGAGTTCATCCTAAAGTTCAACAAAGTTTTCCAAGGAAATTTTCACCAAATAGTTAACACTAACAGCAGGAACAATTCAAAACACGAAAATGTAAAACAATAACGCATGTACAAGGCTTTTCTCACTCCTTCTTAGTTGTGGTAAATGTTAACAGTACAGCTATGAAATATGTACTGCGGCTGCCAGGCGCGTACACAGGGGGGGGGGGGGGGGGGGTTGGGGGGTTAAACCCCCCCTTTGGTAATTTTTTGTGTGTAAACCCCCCCCCCTAAATTTCTCTAAACCCCCCCCCCCCTTTTGGATTTTTTTTGTTGTTGTTTTATTTAAAAAAAAAAAAAAAAAAAAAATATTCCCATGGTTGACCTCAAAAAGCTGACCTTACCCCCCCCCCAACGGAGCAAAATGTCAAATTTTCAAATTTCGAGACCAAAAAAAAAAAAAAAGTGTCCCCCCCCCCCCCCCCCCCCCCCCCCCCCCCCTGCTTATTCAGCGGCTGGCTGAGTCGTTGCGAAATTTTCGGCCCGATTTATAAATGTTAAACCCCCCCCCCCCCTTGAAAAAATCCTGCGTACGCGCCTGGCGGCTGCACTGTTTGCTGGTTCCTCATGTTCAGTGTTGCTGACTGTGACGGTCTCATAGTAGGTGGTTGGGGTTGACGTTGAGGTGGACTACCAGTTGTGTTGGTGATATCATCTAGGACACTGACAGAGTCAGGGATATCTCTCATTATTTGCTCAATCTGACTGTCTGTCATCAAGTCAAAATTTGGTTATTCTTCACCAGTAGTACTACTAGTACTAGTAGAGGGTCTAGATCTAATATCATTCTCCCCACTCTCACCATTTGACGCAGACGTTGTTGGGCAATGAATCTTTGATAACGTGTGCGAAATACATTTCTTCTGCAGTTCACTTGTACGAGAATAGTTCTTGATGCTTGTCTCGGACCGGTGGCCCGAGACTGACATTATGTCTCTTGAGGCATATCCAGCATGATCTAGCATTGAGATACTCGTTGCCCTCAATGAGTGATTGGTATAGTTCTTAGAACATCTGGCATTCAAAGTGATTGTTTTAGTCATAGTTCCAAGGGTGTTTTTCCCCAAGACCTGCTTGTCATACCAGAAATCATCCGCATCAAACTTCTTTCCGGTTTTGCCTTTGCACCTCTGCCACATGAATTCACAATTGGGGTTTAATTTTGCAAAGTATTTCTTCATATTTTAACAGGGCAGTGATCAACATTACCTGGACCCTGGAGTGAGTGCATTTGTCCTCCTTGTGCCTCGTCATCATCATCTTGGTGATTTTTGGTATTCATGTCTCGCATGGTGTAAAAATCTCCATCCTCTCGTTCATGCAAAATGAAATCAGTTGGCTTCATGCTCCTCAGGTTCTCCATCCCTCTGTTTGCGAAGAAAACCATCACGTCTATGAAGACTTTCTTTTGCAGACCATCGGGTGTGTTTGTGTCCAAACTGTTTTGAACCAATACCATGTCATCTTTACTCATTGGTGGGTGGTGCTTGACGTTGGCTTTGCCACTCGATTTCAACTTCTTCATCATGGCTTTGAAGCATTTGTTACTCAAAGTGAAAGAAGGATCGTTGATAATGTCAACTTTCAGAGATTTCTGAAAATTTCTCTGCAATCCAAATCTGATTGACTGCATTGATTTCTTGCTATACAATCCACCACTTTTTGTACGGGCGCCAGCATAGAATCTTGCAAGCACAGAATCGAGTGATTTCACATCAATGTCATCGTAACTTAAATCATCAATTTGATTACAAAATTCACGGAATATGGACACAGCATACTTAATTTGTTTCTGAGTGTTCACACTGTCAACAGGGGCGTCGCTAGACCTTTTTCAGTGGGGGGGGGGGGGGGGGGGGGGGGTGTAGAGGCCAACGATTACCGACAAAAATAAATTTCCAATATCTACAAAGTCAACCCTATAAACCTGGGGCCGAAGGCTAAATTGTTTTTCCTATGGACTATCTATAGTACTTGCATATGCGCAAAATGGTCATTTTCCTCGACGACATTAATACACGAATTATTTCTTAAATTTAGTCAGCATCATAGCTATATATTTTAATGCGGGCGCGGAGCTAGGATCTTATTTTAGGGAGGGACGGTAGTGAGCAAGAGAATCACTTAAAAGCGCGCTCATAAGGGAGTGTGGGTGATGAGCCTCCCGCGCGAAGCGCGGAAGCTTAGACGTTTCCTTAAATTATTAGGAAAATAAAACGATTAATTGTACCGTTTTCGACTGGTAATCCTAGGCTGAATGAAGTCCCCCCCCCCCCCCCCCTCCCGCGCGAAGCGCGAAAGCTTTGACGTTTCATTAAATTATGAGAAAAATCAGACGATTCGGTGTACTGTTCTCGACTCTTAATCCTAATCTGAATGAAGCTTCCCCCTACCGCGCGAAGCGCGGAAGTTTTGACGTTTCATTAAATTATTAGAGAAAGAAGACGATTCGTCGTACTGTTTTCGACTCTCAATAAGCCCTATTCATCTGAATTCAGTTTCCCCCTCTCGCGCGAAGCGCGAAAGCTTTGACGTTTCCTCATATCATTAGAGAAAGAACACGATTCGTCGTACCGTTTTCGACTTTAAATAAGCCCTATTAATTTTGTCTGAATTCAGTTTCCCCCTCTCGCGCGAAGCGCGGAAGCTTTGACTTTTCCTTACATTATGAGAAAAAAGCAGACGATTCGTCGTACTGTTCTCGACTCGTCTAAATGAAGTTTTCCCCTTTTTGGCGTTTCATCACAATATAGAGAAAGGAAGACGATTCCTCATACCGTTTTCGAATCTTATTATTATTAAGCCCTATTCATCTGAATTCAGTTTCCCCCTCTCGCGCGAAGCGCGGAAGCTTTGACGTTTCCTTAAATTATTAGAGAAAGAAGACGATTCGTTGTACCGTTTTCGATTCGTCTAAATGAAGTTTCCCCTTTTTTTGGCGTTTCATCACAATATAAAGAAAGGAAAATGATTCGTCGTACCGTTGTTGACTCTTAAACCTTGTTTGAATTTAGTTTCCCCGAAAATTTTAAACCTCTGATTTCTTTAGCTGATATTATAGGAAAGTGAAACTTCGAGAAAATACAAGTATTGTAGTTGTAGTCACTCTCGAAGTCGTCACAGCGGATAAGAAGTCGCAGTTCGTAGGGAAAAAAACTTGTCGGCCGACCGACAATATACATCTCACCGACTTCAAACTTATGCATTGATGAGGATCGAGCAAGAATACCGACACAGCTGACCCGACACAGCAACATATTTACCCGTGTCTTTCTTGCTCCCTCGACGAGACGACTCCACCCAACAACCCCCTTTTCTCTTTTACTCCCACTCCTTCTCTCTCAGACTCTTACCTCCCCCTCTCTCCTCTCTTTCATCCCCGTTTCTTTTGTTTCCCTTTCACTCTTTTTTCTTCTTTTTTTCCTTTTCTTTCTTTTCTTTCTTTTCCTTTCTTTCCTCTCCCCCTCTTTTTCTTTTTTCTCTTTCTTTTTTCTCTTTTCTTTCCTTTCTTTTCCTTTCTTTCTTTTCTTTTCCTTTCTCTCTTTTCTTTTCCTTTTCTTTTTTTCTTTTCTTTCCCTTCCCCTCTCTTTTTTCCCCTCTCTTTTTTTCCCTCTCTTTTTTTTCCCTCTCTTTATTTTCCCTCCCCCTTTTCTCTTTTTCCCGACGGCAGCGCAATTTTACCGACAATATCCTGACAGGTGGGGGGGGGGGGGGTGTCGCACCCCCACCCCCCCCCCCTTTGGCGACGCCCCTGACTGTCAGTTGAGTTCATGAAATCCATAAATTCATCGTCATTATATTGCTGGAATCTTGAATTGTTGCCGTCATTCTGACGACTGCTGGAGGCTGCCATTTTGCTTGTTTACAAACAAAATCAGCTGTTCGAACCCTGTTCCGAAAATATCGGTTTTAAAACGATAGCAAAATTGATGTCAAGAGAAGTACCCGTTTTTCTTCACTAGAAAACGATAGCGATATTTTTCGAAGTCGATCGGGAATAATCGGTGAAAAGTGAAGAAAAGAGTTACCGCTGCTTTTCGGATCGGCTGCTCGGTGAGCGCAGCTATTTTAGTGCAGTTACTGCGGCTGAGCGTGCATTTATCGGCTTGAGCGCCGTGACACCGCGGGAGTTGGCCGTGCGGAGGCATTTGAAATCCCAGGCTAGCTGAATTTTCACATAGTACCTTTTTTTCCCTAGGGGAAAAAAAGGTACTATGCGTGACGTCATCAATAAAAAAGGTACTATTTCGATGTAATCTACAAAAAACGTCTTTTACAGTAAAACTATCCTTTTTCTTGTTGTGTACACACCTAATGCAACAATCTTACGATAAGGGATATAATTTCCACTATTCTTTCTCACAGCTTCGTATATTTGTATACTATCAAAATTAGATGAAGGCCCCTTTTCCGTCGACAAATTTTCCTATTTTTATAAGTGCATTTCTTCATTCCTGGTGTGTGCCTCTTTTTGAAGGCGTAAGAAGTGCCCTATTTTCACCTCTGCTAATTACTCTTTGTACTTTGAAACGAGATTTTATTTTCTGATAATTGTCTCCTTTTCCTCTCATCATTAAACGCGCCCCTAATTTCAAGCGACTAAGAGCACCTCCCCTTAAAGCTCGCTCGCTACGCTCTTTCGCATTTATAAAGTATATACTTATGTTACAATATCAAAGGTCATTTCAGTCTTCCGTTATGAGAATGTGCGTATAACCCCATCAGGATCTGGTCTTTTCCTCTTAGTTAGATGTATTTCTTTGCACTGTAACCTCACAAATCTTTTTATCGAGGCTCCAACTCGGCTAATAAAGTGGGAGCCCTGCTTTACGTAACTGCTGCTGACAAGTGGTCAAGGAGCAGGTGACAGGTGGTTCTATAACGAATTGTTTTATTCACTGTTAGAATCGATCAAACTAACGAACAAGAAATTGCGCCCATGCAGGTCATACTGTAATCAAATGTCTGTGTAAGTTATAGTGGAAACTTTATTAGAGATCAAGTGTCAGGTAGCAGGTGGTGTGGAATACTTATGTCAGATTTGCAGGTTCACTTTATCAATCAATCGTAGAGTTAGGCTTGTACTGTCTTGAAAACTTCGAGAAGATATGTTATCTTCTGATTAATTTTTTTTAATTTTTTTTTTTATTCGGTCAAAATTTCTCAAACATAATCCAAATTAAAATGAAACACATGTATTTCAAATATATGATTATCATAATACAAAATGATGGCAAATATAGTATGAATAAAAACCGAAAATTATGGATAAAAAACAAAACAAAGACAAGGTATGTTTGGTTTAATTTAATAAGAAAAAGGGGAAAAGAAAGGAGTATCTCAAGAGAACCACATAAATATAATGTTTTCTTTGCAATGATAATACAATGATTCAATAGAGCATGCTGTTTGTCTTGTATTCCAAACAAGATTTCCTCGTCTGACAATTGTAACCTTTCTTTATTGAATCTAATATGCCACCATCTCAAAAATTCGTTCAAGTAATCTCGTGTATATAAACATTCTACAAACAGATGCTCAATCGTTTCTGGCTCTTGTTTACAAAAAGAACGCATTTCATTGTCGATCACTTTCATTTTTTCAGCTTTGCATTTACCAGTAACCATCATGTGTTTATTTTATATCGGAATAATCTAGTTCTTGTATCAGGAATAATTCTACAATGTAATTCATATATAAAAATCAAAATGTTCTTCATTTATTTTATATTTTGATCTCCAGTAGGTTTCTGAAGTAGCCTTTTGATATTTGTTTTCTTTTAGTACCATATTGATCATCTTTGTTGTCAATTTTGATATATAAATTTGTCTATTACGAAATTTATTACAAGTATCCAGCTGTTTTGATAAATGCCTACTTTCAATACACTGACCTTTTTTACCTCTGTGGAATGGCAGAAACGACTGAGCGCCAAAAAAGATAATTCTTAAAACCAATCTGTTGCCACATGGCAAAAACAATTAATTCTCCATTTTCATCAAACAATCTTCTATATACCATATACTAATATCAAATAATTCTTTTACAAAGCAACTGTTACCAGCTATTCTTATTTGTCTATTGTTCCATATAATACTTTCTTGGGAAAGTCGATTATTGTTACAAAGTTCTCTAAAGTCAAAATATGCATATAAAACCTCTTTATAAAATGTAGGTAGATGTTTTAAATTTGAACAATCTTCTTTGTCAAAGTTGCAATAAAGTAAAAATTGTCCAACCATATTTTCTCGTAAAGTGATCAAAGAATATTTTTCATGAAGAATACTCTTCTTCAAAAAGTCTTACTATGCATTTTATTCTTAGCACCTAAAACATTGAATGAATGTCTATCATATTCAGACCCCCTTTAGAATACGGAGCAATCAATGACGACTTTTTAATATAATTCCTTTTTCCGTTCCATAAAAATACATGTATAGTTTTTTCCAGTTCTTCCATCACATATTCAGGGACAGGTAAAACTGATGCACAAAAAATTAATTTTGACAATGCAAAAGTTTTTAAGATTTGTATTTTTCCTATTAAGGTAAGATTTCTTTTTTTCCATACATTTAACAATATCATTTATCTAAATTAAGTTTTAAAGCTGCATCGGTGTCATAAGAGAAACAAATTCCAAGACCCTTAATAGGTTTTTTCGGCCATTCAAACTCAAAGTATTCATCCTGTGAATCTCTATATTAGCCCAACCACATAGCTTTACTCTTATCTTTGCTGATTTTTAAGCCAGAAAATGAAGAAAATTTACATAAACGGGTAGCAAAAACTTTCGATACAATTTTAATATCAGCATTGAGTAGTGATATTGGTCTCCAATTTTCCAGGTATTGTTCATCTTTTCCTTCTTTACTAATCAGAGTGATAATTGCTTGTTTTTGCGAAGTTGTAAATTCTCCTCTTTCCAAACTTATACTCACTGATTCTAAATAGATATCTTCTAACATGTTCCAAAATTTTCTGTAAAATTCTACAGGAAGGCCATCATCCAGGGCTTTTATTTGCAGTCATACTATACATTCCTTCCTTAATTTCTTTCTTATTTAATGGTTTATCAAGAATAATTCTCTCTAACTCATTTAGAGAAGGTGTACATAGATTTTGCAAGAATTTCTTGGCCTCATAATTTGCACCATCATTCAACCTTGACTTATACAATTTCAGTTAAAACTGTAATCTGTGTTTTCAAAATATCTTGCTGATTTGTAATCAACTTATTTGTATCTTTTTTTCATAATAGAATGACATTAATTATTCACTTGGTTTCTTCTTTCCAAACCCAAAAGATATTCGTTACTCTTTTCTCCCTTTTCATACCACCTACACCTTGCTCTTACCATAACACGTTTTAATTTTTAATTTTCAATTCTAATAATTTCTTATTTTATGTTTTCTACTTCTTGAACTTTATATGTACTGTTCAAAACCGTTAATTCCTTCCGTTAACTTCAAGTCGTTCCCGCAGATCAATTTCGATTTTACAAGTTTCTTTATTTTTTTCCTTTGAATATTTTGTTGTAAATAACTTGACTTGATATTTCATCCAATCCCATTTTATTTTAGGATCCATATTAAGTACTCTATTTTCCATCTTTGGATATTTTCTGTCAATGTCTTAACATGAAGGTCAGGGAAGTGTTTAACTTCCAGTATTCTTTTCCTCTGGATATTTCACTCAACTTAATTGTCATATGTATAGTAGAATGATCTGTTCGTAGAGCAGAAGTTATCCCTGTTTTTTTAAAACTTTTAGTTTAAGATCATTATGTATTGAGAAATAATCAAGCCTACTCTGTACAAAAGGCTGTTTTTGCCTCCAAGTGTAACGGGATTCATTTATATTCATATTGCGCCAAATATCAATCAAATCAAAATTTAACATAATATCTTCAATCTTTCCACAACATTTTTTTGATTAATTTTTTCCCTCCCATTTTATCTACTTTAGGGTCTAGGACGCAATTATAATCACCTCCAATTACTATACGTTCTTCACCATTCCATTCCTTTTGCACAACATTCAATTAATCTTTGTATTTGCAAATTTTCTATATTAGGCTCCAACTCAGCTATATAGGAGCCCTGCTTTACGGAACTGCTGCTGACAAGTGGTCAAGAAGCAGGTGACAGGTGGTTCTATAACGAATTGCTTTATTCAATGTTAAAATTGATCAAACTAACGAGAACGAAATTACGCCCATGCAGGACATGCTGTAAACAAATGTCTATGTAAGTCCGTGGAAACTTTTTATTAGAGATCTAGGATCAAGTACCAGGTGGTGTGGAATACTTATGTCAGACTTGCAGGTACACTTTATCAATTAATCGTAGAGCTAGGCTTGTACTGTCTTGAAAACTTCGAGAAGATATTTTATCTTCTGCTTAAATATTGCAGGATGTTGAATAGTTGGTAATTTTGAAATTCTTTGAAAATCTTTTTTTTATAAAGATGAACTCCAACGCTTTCATACACATTATGTTTTGTTGGAAGCTCGTACTATCTTTGAATGCCTTTTCATCACTTTATATTACGAAAAAATTGTTTTGTTCGCTAATGTATTGCTTGCTTATCTAAATAAAAAAAAGTTTTTTTACGACTTGTTAACTGCCCAGAATACATATGTCTTCCTGTACTATCTATTCACTTTTGCAGAAAATTTGTTAAACATAGCATTAGTACTTTTTGTTTCATTAACACGTCTTTAGGGATGACCACTTTAAAAGCCCACTGATTTTCAAAGAGACTGTACCTTAAATTCAAGGACCGAAAATAAAACAATCCTTCTTGATCATTGGAGGGGGGGGGGTGGTAAAAAGGGGACCTAAAATGTTGACTAAGAAAATTCCATTGTGACTTCACTACGTAAAAGATCGTAGACGAAATATAAAAGTAAAGTAGATCTCTTGTGACGAGATAAGGAGAGAACCATGGGCTAATTCCAGTCAACTACCCCCTAGGACAGGCCTTCTCAACTGGCGGCGCGCGACTGTTGCAACAACAAAACAAAAAACAGAAAGAAAGAAAGAAAATATATATTTAAGAATTAATTACTCAGCTAAATCAAGAAGTTGCAGTCTAAATTGAGCCCAAAACGCCTGCTTAACAAACAAAAAGAAAGGGGAATTTATCGTGTTTTTTTTTACCATTTTATACGAATCTAAACCTAAGGACTAAACAACAATTAGCTTACGATGGGATACCAATTTTAACATTGCCAATCTCTGGAAACATCTTGTTTTTGTTTGTTTGATTTTCCCTTTTTCTGACATTTCCCGTGTTTATTGCACACACAAAACTATATATAAATATACCTCCAGTGTAATTGTCCCCAGGAATTGTACCATTTTTTCCACATTAATATGAAATTATGATTGATTATATTGTAGAATGAAATGGTGTTAAAAATGCACAATTTGGGCCTTTAGAAAGTCCTAAATTGGACAGTCTGCAGAAATTGTTGGAAGAGAGAAGAGTGAAAGAACAGGAAGTGGTACTAAAACAGAAGGCTAGGAGCCGAGGGTTGTGGAACGGCATGATCGCCAAAGTCAAACGATATGGCACTTAGAAAGAGAGAGAAATCCACCAGCTTCAGGGAGCCACGCCCCCTGCTACCCCCCGTTAGGGCTTCGCCCCAGGACCCCACCTATTTTCGGCTCGGTCGCTACGCTCCCTCGCAGCACAGTCAACCATACAGGGTGGCACTTCAACTACAAATTCTTTTTGTTTTGGCACTTCTAATAAACTAGATAAAAGGCCAGCAGCTAGGACACATATCCTAGATAGAGAGAGAGAGAGAGAGAGAGAGTCATATACGCATGCGTGCTTACGGACGAGTGTGATTGGCAGTGAACAATTCTTAATCGTGCAGCTTACCAGTATATAAATGGTGTAGAATTGGAGGAATACTCTCCTTGGTGGTTGTTCAGTTAAGACATAACATCGCTAACAAACAGAGAGGCTTGAAGGACAAAAGATTTTGCTTGACAATCAAAATTGAATTTTGAAAGTGCAGCCATGGACTCGAAAGTTGATGTAGGAAATGCGGGACGAGAAGCAGGATTGAGTGACACTCCAATTGGAGAGGAACTTTATCAGGTGAGGTGACATTTTAAGAATATGAGAAGTTATTTAGTTGTTTTTTCAATTTCATTTCATTTACTTTTTATTTCATATCTTTTTAAAACTTTTATTTACAATATACATGTCATTGAATTAAATATCGACTATTTTCAAAATTCCGATTGAAAACATAAATTTAAATGTTTTATTCTATATGGTACATTAAGTCAAATAATCAGATAGTATTCCAGCCAAACATAAGAAAGGGCTCTAGAAAAGGCATGTGTGTATGTGTGTGTGTGTTTGTGTGTGTGTGCGTGGCTTTAATACAACTTTTTGAGTTAGATGAAATTAAAGATTTAGAATGGTGAGATATATTTGTTGGGTTGGTAGGAAGTTCATATAGAATAAAAATGTGTAATACTATCATTTTCATGGTGAAGTATGTTACATTTATGTCAAGATCGGGGGGGGGGGGGCGAGTACCAACTTTAGAAAAGATGAACAAAAAATAATTTAAGTATAGGGACGAGGAAAAGAAAATAGCAATTAAAATGGGAAAGCTGGGATCACATTTCTTAAAGTGGGAGCAGCTTAAGATTGATTAAGATTGTTTTCTTCTTCTCCACCGTGAGCCTGTTAAAAGGGTTTATACTTTATTTTGCGGCCTGGATAACTTATTTAGTATATTTTTCTTGAGTTGAGAATGTTAGCACACATCCCCTGAATGAGTAGTGTGTGTGTGTGTGGGGGGGGGTGGGTGGGTGAGTATGTTTGTGTGATGGAGGGGGCAGGGAGGGGGCAGGATTGTTCCAGTAAAATTACCTCCAGATTTGTTTAAGTTTTTTTTGTTGTTGTATATAAGTGAATAACATTTACAATTGACATATTATGTTTAGGTACTTATACGTTTACTTTGTTGCTAAGTTATATATACTGCAAATAAGTTTGTGTTCAATTATGTTTATGTAAAAGCATCAATATTGAAAACGTTTATTTTATTCAATTGTATGTTATAGTTTGTATTGCACATTTGGAGAAATAAAACAAAATTGTTTAAATAAAAAAAAAAGTGTGTGTGTGTGGGGGGGGGGGGGGGAGTAATGAATGGCATCCATGCTATCCATCACTTTATTGGAAATCATACTAAATAATAACATAGGGGTAGATGCCACGCGAATTTTGATTAATTAAAACAGTCATTTTTGGCTCAAAATTTGAAAGAATGTCTAAAATCATGATTTTTTATTGTGGACCAAGTATGTATGCTCTGATGAATACCTTTCAATTGATATAATCTTCATTAGGACTTTGAATTAATAAACCTGTTTGATATTTGAAAGTTGGATATTAAACACATACGTATAGTACAATAAAACATAAAACTGTGACTTACTCAAAATATCGGGTTATTAAAACTAGTCATATTTGACAGTTTTAAAACACAATAAAGCTGTACATTTAAATATTTTGTATTTGATTGAAACTATAATATATGTTGTCAAGCCACGCAGAAAAGTAATTTAATGCTTTTCGAAATGAGTCGATGTCTTTTACAAGATGCGCATTTTGAGTGGAAAACACTGTTCATGTTCATTTACGGTGTACATGTACCGTTTATCGCAATTCTTATAGGTATTAGCAATATTAGTTCATGGGCCAATAATTGAAAAGGCCCCATCCCCTTAGACACAATCTTAAATTAGAAATGCAATAGTATCAGTATAATATGCTTGCATTGACGCCTGTGTTTCTACGTGTCAAACGAAAACGCCTCATTCGGACTATCCAGAGCAGTGGAGATAACTAGTCGGCCGAAAGAGAGGCCTAAAAAACAACCTGGAACGAACCCCCAAAATACGTTAATTTTACCTTTTTTGGAGATGGGCCTCCTCCCCTGGCGATGCGGTTTTCAATTTTTCGAGGGCCAAACGAAAATTAGTGCTCACCCCCCCCCCGCCTCCCCCCCCCCCCCCCCCCCCGAGCGAATAATCGGCCGGCTGTTTCACCGCTTAATATTTTCTCACGAATTGGGCCCCCTCACCTGCCGCCGGTTGGATTCGCCCCTGGGTCTAACAGTATGAAATGAAAATTTTCTCCAAGGAATATCACAGAGACAGTAAATGCATTGCAAACTGGCAACATGGGTTCTTGCATTAGTTGAATTCTCGCGATACATTGACTTTCGACACCACACAGCTCAGGCAGGATGAAATCCTGCACAACTCTTGCGTTCGAAATCAAAATAGGAATAAAAACGGCGCGCTCAGGATGAATTTCTGCGCAACTTTTGTTTTCGAAATCAGAATATGAATAAATGTTAAAACAGTGCACTCAGTTTTTGCACAACTCTTGCGTTGAAAAATCAGAATAGGAATAAATCATAAAACGGTGCGCTCAGGATAAATTATTGCAGTACTTTCGAGCTCGAAATTAATCACTATAACAATTTTTTTTTTTTTTTTTTTTTTTTTTATTATTAAAAAAAAAACCGTTTTAGCCCTCCATAGGCTCAGGGTCACCCTGGGACGTATCCCTATCTTTTGAGGCTGTACGGGTCGGCTTGGGATTATAACACGGAGTTATAACTGTTTGCATTTTAAGGTTCGCTGTAGCGATTAGACATGCAGTAGAGCGGTTCCACGGTGACCGTACGTTGGGCGTACGGTAGCCTTGTGTTTCAAATACTCCAGCGGGTGAAGCAGTAGCACCAGTCTGGCCGCACGGTCGCCTTTCGGGCACCTTCCGACTACCTTGCGTATGCCTTAGTATTTGTTAAAAAGCTACGGCCGCTGCAGGGACGCCCTAATGCGACTGTGCGTCATCACTCCAAAGGCCGTAAGGCAGTCGCAGATTTTCTGTCTCCATAAATTAAAAATACGGCTACCCTAACATATGTGACCGCTACCCTATGTGGCCGTGGGAATGCTGCGGCGGTCCTATAATTGCTATTGGCAGTAGATATTTAAGACCGCACGGCCGCCTCGGCAAACTTCACCTAGGCATTAACATGAGTTAGTCTAATGCAAATAGGGCCTATAATACGGCCTTCGGTTTCTCAATGGGAGACGGACACGCCTCTATAGAAATAGAGAAAAGGTTGTCCCCCTTTATTTATAAACTGGTCAAGAAAATTGTCTAAATTCTGATTAAATTCTATTTTAAACAGGAAGAATGTGGGTAGTAAGATCAAACTTGGATTTGCATGTGTGACAAAGAGTGCTCTAACATGCGAAGTTCTAACCTTTGCAGCTCTGAACCTTTGAAACAATTAAACTTGTTATGAACCTTCGGAAAAACTACATGTTACCCTTAAATCTAGACTAAATTTACGTTTCGATGTTAATGTGCATGGGCAATAATGAAGATGACTGTTTTGTTCATCATAATGGGGTACCGTCGTTAATCTTTCTTATCAGTGCATAATAAATTCTCCTTCTCGTTGTATTCTTGCAGCTATTTCTGAAGAAGCATCAAGAGCTAGCTAACGACAGGCAGGAGAATCGTCCAGATTTAGATGAACTCAGAAAATTCCTTATATCAGATTACAGAATCTGCTTAGAAAGGCTTGGAATTACGGTAAACTTACACATTGTCGGAATAAAGTATAATTACAATAATAAAGATTATAATCGAAAATTGGTTTCTGTTATTCAGGATGGATCCTAAGATACCTATCGTGACGCATAAATGTAATTTTCTAATTGAATGAAAAAAAGTTCTATAAAAATATAACACAATCGCAAATATTTTCGAAAAATCAAATCAAGGGCAGTTTTAATCTACTCATGTAGGTCCCATGGACATCAAGTTCGGATTACGTCATACGTCATAAACAAATTCGAACGTTTCAATAGGAGACGCAAAAGGCCATTGGAATTACCGTAGGTTGATTTTTCAAAAGCCGTTGCGGCAATCTTGTTAGGCTGTTTCAAAGAAACGATTGTGTGTTTTCCAAAGTTTTATGATACAAAATTAGCCTTTTGTCAAAGAGTGAATAAATTACACATTAAGATCAGTATTATGAAAAGAACATTAGGAAAACCATTAAGAAACTTACTCCAAATACATATATCATTCAAATTTGCAGAACTTTCCCAAATTTTGGTCTGATATGAGACTTTCATATTATCAAAAGAAAATGTAAAAATGCTCCTTTTAATACACCTCATCATATAGAAACAACGTGAGATAAATAGTATATTCCCTTATCTATGTATTATTTAGAGAAAAGATTTAGACGCGTTATCGTGCATCCATGTGGCGGGTACTAAGGGAAAGGGATCGACATGTGCTATGACAGAAAGGATATTAAGGACATACGGCTACAAGACAGGCATCATAAGGTATAAATAAGCATTTATTTCATAATCAAAATAGACAGTGGTACAAATAAATCACTACTGTACAGAAATTTATATCACAATAAAGCAAACATAGCCCAGGACAATGGACATATAAACATAAAACACACAGGTTTTTTTCTACAGATATGATACATAGTTCAATGAGATAATATATATGAGCTAATCAACATTTCAGAAATATTAATTAACAAGAAATAAATAAGATATAGTTGGTGTTTTTTAGTTAGTATTTGAGATGTAGTTAATAGCGTTGAGAATAATTGATATCAATTGCTATAAACAAAAATTCACTTATACAATTATACCGTTCAGTCGTTCCGCTCCCTCATATACTCAGTCAGAATTAATGGGAAATATTTATATTTGCTAGGTGTTATGACGGTGATTCGACATTTACCCTGAGCTCAATACTTTAACTTTTGGTCCAGGGCAGGAGTGATTCTAGAAAGAAAGCAAGCAAATAAGAGATTGTGGGAGACTTGGGCTTTCTGTTGCGAGGGAGTGGAGCGACTGAAGTGCATAATTGTATTTGTGAATTTGTTTCATAGCAATGTTTATTGATTTGTTAAACAAAGTCACTTGTATTTTGTAAACGAAAGGCGAACTAGTATCAAGTACTATATGTGTTTAATCAACAAGTACCATTTCAGGCAAGATTCCTTTTGTTTCCACTTCTTATTTCGTATTTATACCCTCTCAAAATGAACCAATATCATAAAAGCAGATTGTATGTTCAGTCCTTCTATAGTTCTCCCCCTCTATTAGATATTCGTGAGCGAGTCCGTATCAATGGGGCGCCAGTTTCCCGAGCAATGTATGGAAGATATGGAGTAGAATGTCTTGAACTGCTAGAGAAGAACAAAACGAAATTTGGTCAAACAATCTCGAGTGGTATAGGTCCATATTCGCTGTTCACATTCATTGCATACTACATTCTTGTCAAAGAAAAGGTAAGACCGCGGTCAAATTTTTTTCCACATACTTCACTCGTATTGTTTTATTGGATTAATGTTAATACTAATATAATATTGAATATGGAATGCATCGTTGCTCTAGAGAATTTTGTATTACAAAACAACATCGGGGTCTTAAACGCTCGAAAATGAAGTGGAACATGAACATTGTTTGCAAAAGTGAACAATTTGACTTTGTTATTCCCGGCTCATTTATCCTGATTGAGGTGTCATATGAAAGGGCAGAAATTGAACTTTCTAGAAATATGATTTTCTCCCTGTAATTCAGATACCGCCCGCCAAATGACTTTTTGGTTTCCTCTCTTCAAATTGCTTTTAATCACTCATGCCTGAAATATGCATGATATAAGTTGCATCAAATGAAATAATTGTGATTAAGTTATGATAAAACATCGATAGTTCTCGGTTTCATTTTTTCTGGGACGCACTGTATACAGGATATGGCAGTATTATACTACTAACTTGTCGTTCATAGGTAGATGTCGCTGTTGTGGAAGTAGGACTGGGAGGCGAATATGATTCAACCAACGTTCTTTGGTATGTACAAATACTAACAATATCGCAAAAACTTTAGAGAAATCAACTCCTGTGGGCAATTGTAATACCTTTTGTGTATTCCACAGAAATCATGTTCAGATTGTGTACGTTTTAACTATTGGAAATAAAACATTGATACAATTATTACAGGAACTTAATACATGTAGTAAGCAAATATAAACCGACTACGAGGGTAATGGTACAAATAATCATTGCCGAGCCGAGGTGATCTCAGTTCAGTACACCGGTGTTAACAGTAATTATTGTTATTTATGAGGTTTAGTGGCAGGGGGCCTACAGTGAAAGCCGGCAGTAAGGAAAGGAGAAATGTTTTATGAGAACAACAAAATGTCTATTTATAACCGTTGTAAAATAGGAAGTTCATAACGGTAATTTAGAAGTCGCACTAACAAAATGATTTTTTTTCACATTTTCGATCGCAAACGGGGAAGAAAAATCAAATTTCGGCGGGCGAAGGGAGACTCAACGTTGAGTTATAAGGGCCTCATCTTGCAGCGGTAATCCCTCATTTGTCAAAATCATACGTCTATCCGATGGCTGGATAGATATACAGTCGTATATATGCGTATAGTTGTATAGTTGTACGGAAAGTGGCCTGCTTGCCCCGCCATATACCTCGCCATATTGACCCCCAACTAGCTCTTAACACGACCTTTACCCTAGGGTAACTTGCCTCCGTCTGAACAAGACTATTGACGTTTCTCTCTCTTTCTCTCTCTCTCCTCTCTCATTTTACCAACTCCATTCCAAAGGTCTCCAACTGTGACTGGTGTTTCGTCTCTTGCCGTGGAACATGTCTCACAACTCGGCGACACCCTGGCTAAAATCTCCTGGCATAAATCAGGCATATTCAAGGTAAATCTATGAATCTAAAAATGAAACTTCTGCCTTAATTTGCACTTCACTTTTCGAAAGTAATAGTCCGTGATATTTCCTATAAAGCTATGTTGCAATACGCCATAGCCTTAATATTTAAAAAAAAAAGGAAACAATGGGCCCACAAACACTGTGGTTGCCATAGATATAATATAAGAAACTGTGAGTCAAGGAGAGATAGGGTTTAATTCATGAATTGGAATGAAGAGGAAGCAGCAAGATAAAGATGAATACACATTAATAAAGAGGGACATTGCGTGATGCGTGATCCGAAAAAAATGGAGAGAAACGTAAGAAGTGAACATTTGAGAGAGAGATGGCTTTAAACTTCATCTTCGTTCAAAAAAACATATTTTTCAGGATGGTCGACCTGCTTTGACAGCGCCACAGCGAGAGGAAGCGATGACTGTGCTTGTACAACGGGCAAAGGAACGAAACGTAAGTCACAAGAGTTTAATGGTAATCAAAATAAACATGAGCGCCTCATTTTTTATTTTAGTTACCGTATGTCCAGTCATGTCCAAACATATTAACCATATGTCCAAATATTTTAACCACATGTCCGGTAATGTAATGGGTATTACTAGCCAATTATACAATACTATGACATTTTTACCCCAGTTTCTTTAAGTTTTAAACACTGTCAAAAGTTCTCCGTTGCCATATAGTAAGTCCAAAAGTTGAAGTATATTGTACAAGGGCCATCAAGACCCAAGGCTTTATGGTTCTTAAAGGTACTGAAAGACTTTCAGAACAGCAAGTAGTCAGTTAATAACGCACAATGGATATGTTTTCGTTTAATAAGTGACCGTTGTCAGTGTCGTCAGTGACTTTAATCACTTCTAAGCTTATATCCATTACGAAATAAATTTGTTCATAAGGATATTTCTCTTGAACCTTCCATATTTTGAATTCTTTAATTGTATTTCGTCATTATTCAAATATTGCTGTGGAGCGCTCAGTCTTAAACAATATGAAATTTTTGGCAATCATTTTGCATATGCTCAACCATATAGTTCAATGAAAATTTCTTCCTTCTATTTAGGCACCTTTGCGAGTTTGTCCTCCTTTAGGCGACTACGAATGCAATGGCGTCAGTGTCAAGTTAGGTCTTGCTGGAAAACATCAACGCATTAACGCAGCTTTGGCCGTTCAACTCACTAAAACGTGGCTCGATGAGAAAGCACCAGGGAGAGTACAATTCCAAGGTAATATTCAGGAGAGATACTCGTTATTAACCTTTTTTCTTCAGAGACGACATGGCAATATTTCAAAGCGAATAAATGTAGTCTATACGAGTCTCGTACTATGCATATTAAAGAAAAGAAGCGAAACACGTAACACATTTTATATCAATACTTGTAAACGTATGTAGGCACCCCCCCAGACATAACAATAAATTTAAAGGAATAGACATACTTGTATATTCAAATATATATATACTAGGGTTAGGAAAAATATTATGTTATTTTTCATATATTTCTATAGAATTTGTTTTAGTTTTATATTTGACACATATACATCCTTTTGAATACTAGGTATTGTGTTATTGGAGAGGTACTGTGGCCACATTTGTATGGAAACATAAAAAAACATTGTACGTATTCTTTTCATATAGGACCACAAGATGTAGATATCAGCGGCAACTCGACAATTGGTGATAAACTTGACGATGGGAAAGTTCAGAGAGCGACGCCATTCGTTCTGCCAGACGAATTCTTACAAGGTAATTTTCGCTTAATGCCTCTGGCTAACGAGGCCACCTTGCAAATAGCGAATAGCCAAAAATAAGTAGGATAATAAAATTCATGAGAAGTTAATCATAGTACATGCAGAGCAATGACATTGATTTTAATTGCACGGTAAAGTTACACACAGAAAGAATAGAATTACAACAGAAGCAAACAAATAATACCCAACACACACACACACACACACGCATTGTATGGGTTGAATACAACAAGCAATGATTAGAGTATGACTACGATGTGCGGATGAGCGGATAAGAGATTTACCTAATTTTGGTGATTTTGAAGAACCTTTGGAAACATTCGAATGCGATGATATTCTGGTATTGTTGATACGAAGTACAGGAAGGAACATATATATATCCAGAAGTAAATTTGAGAGACTTTCGTGCCAAATACAGTGTTCTTATGAGTGTGTGATCTTACTTCATTGAAAGCTATAGTCCCACATACGCATGGACTATATCGAGATATCGTCACATTGAAACGGTGAGATAACTATAATAATCATCATTATTACTGAATATAACATCATTTTGAGCATAAAGTGACGAAATTTACGAATGGATCAGAATGTCTCCCACTGTCGCAACGAACAAATGTAAAGGAAATCCAGGAACTGACAATTTTATTTTCAAACTGCCAAAAGGAATTACAACACCCAGCATTCGTTTAGCCATCAATTTGATTTACCGCTCGGGATTGCCTGGCAGTGACAGTGATATTGATAACGAAATTGTGGAAAACAATCTTGTAAGAATATACCCCCACTTGAACCGATCAATTTGTCACCATTTCATTTTGATACAAAATAACAGTGTACATGATATCAGCGGTGTTACTAACGATAATGCTGACAATTGCCGCCATTACATATCAGAAAGCGGAGAAGGCGACCATCCTGATCCCAATGAGGGTACGCCAACGGATCATGACCCTATCTTAACAATACCCGAAAGGGAGGTGAACAAGACTTGTATATGTAACAAAATGGATCCTGAGCTTATGCTATTAAAGGAACAAATACAAACAATGTCAAAGACCATTGATGCACTGATTGAAAAGACGGCTTATAAGACTCCGGACAGTGACCCAATTCAAACGGAGAGTGGCCGCAGCCAGGTCGCTGACGAAATGCCCTTTGAACGCCAGGTCGCTGACGAAATGCCCTTTGAACGCCAGTTGGCTGAATATCGTGATAAGCAAAAGCAATCGTTTAGGTCAATACCTAACAATTCTAATCCTGATGATAGTCCAAAAGAGAATAAAGCTCAAATTCTACTTGTCGGAGACTCGATGATTAGACGTATTAGACCCTCTAAACTTTCAAAGCGAACAACAGTGAAATGTAAAACACTTCCTGGTGCCAAAATAGAGGACGCGTATGAAGTTATTGATGGTCTGGCAAGGCAATTTAAGCCCGAGGAAGTTATTGTTCATCTCGGCTCTAATAACCTAAACAATGATGATGAAGACGAAATTGTTGCGAAGCTGTCGTCGCTATGTCACGAAATCGTGACACAGACTGATGTCAAATCGATGACAATATCAACCATAATCCACCGCCGAGATGAATCCCCACTAGATGGCGCCTTTGTGGACAGAGTGAACGCCCACATAAAACTTCTGGCCAATGAGCGTGGATGGGCGATTATTGACAACGATGAGATCCGCCCCAATGTTCATCTCTCTATAGATGGCGTTCATTTGAATAGAAACGGGGTCACTATGTTTGCGCAGAATATAATACGACATCTTCGGCCAGATACTTATCGCAGTCCACAGCATTCTTTTCAGAATCGTCAAACAACCAATCACAGGTGGAAACCGAGAGGAGCAATGTTTCCCCGCGACTGGATGGACGACTTGGAGACTCGGAGAGGATACCCCTACACGGATCAATACTATTAACTACGAATACTGCAGATGAAAATGATGCATACTATAGTCTGGAAAACGGATATATCAAGCCTTTTAGTGGAAATGGTCTAAAAATTTGCCATGTAAATATCAATTCGTTACCAGCCAAGATAGATGATCTAAAATATACTCTAAAATATAATCCATTCAATATTATAGCTATAACAGAAACTCACTGTGATGAGACCATACCAGACTCCGAACTATTAATAGAGGACTACAACATTATTCGTAAAGACAGAACGAGACACGGTGGAGGTGTAGCTCTTTATATACGAAGAGACATTAACTATACACGGCTGGACTATGTAAATGAACTGGAAGCCATATGTGTAAAGGTCAAAGTATCTCGTAACGAAACTCTTCTAATTTGTGTATTATATAGACCACCAAATGTTCCAGTAGAGTATTTCGACCAAATCTCGTGTATGATGGAAAGGGCGATTAGCGACGATGTAGAAATGATTTTACTGGGAGACTTTAATTGTGATTTATGTCAGGATAGGTTAAATTCAGATACAAAACATTTGTCATCTTTGATGACTGGTTTCTTATGCACACAATTAGTTAATGTTCCTACCCGAGTCACTATGTCATCAAAATCGATAATCGATCATATTTATTCTACCAACCCAGACAAACATATTGTCACTGGTGTATATAAAACCTTCTTTAGCGATCATTTCTTAACTTTTACAATTTATGGTGAGAGTTGCCACAAACCCTTGGAAAACTTAATAAGCTGGCGGGATTTCTCCAAATTTGATTATGAAGGATTTGTAGTTTCAATGACACAAAAGCCTTTCAACGACATATTTCAAATTACAGATGTCAATGAAGCGTGGGAGAAATGGTATAACCTAACAATGGAAGTTGTGAACAAATTTGCACCACTTAAAAGTAAACGTATGCGTAGGAATCCTTGTCCATGGGTTTCTGGTGACACCATTCAATTGATGAATACTCGTGATCACTTTCATAAGAAAGCTCTACAAACCAAAAGTGATTTAATGTGGAATAGATACAAACATTACAGAAATTTAGTCAATAGGATGGTTAATCAACAAAAGAAGACTTATGTTGACTCTCTTCTGCAAGAGAATAAGGGTAATCCTGGTGCCCTATGGAAAACATTAAAGAGTTTAACAAATGCAAACGTGTCTGAAAAGATAACGTTACAAGTCTCGGGAAATGAAATAACTGATTCAGAAGAAATAGCAAATATTTTCAGTAATTATTTTAGTAGTGCTGTGAAAAGTTTAACAGACAATTTCGGAGCATCAGGTGATGAACTGATAACCACAAAATGCAGTACAGCCGAAGATAATCGGTCGAAACCCACAGGACTGTTTGATCTGCCAGTCATTGATAGCGAGTTTGTAAAGAAAGAAATTAAGGGTTTCCCGATAACCAAGGCTATAGGGAATGATGGACTAGGTGTCAAGATTTTGAAACATGTTTGTAACATTAACATTGTCATAGATACTCTGACGTATTTATACAATCTGTCACTGACAACGGGTGTAGTTCCTGCTGCATGGAAAATAGCAAGAATACAACCCATCTTTAAGAGTGGAGATAAATTTCAAGTATGTAATTATAGGCCGATAGCCATTCTCCCTGTCTTATCCAAAATAATAGAAAAGGCAGTGAATAAGAATCTCCTTGAATATCTGTCAGAAAAACGACTACTTAACCCCAAACAGTTCGGTTTTCGACCTAATCATTCATGTGAGACCGCCCTAATCTGTATGGTCGATGAATTAGCAATGAATGTTGATAAAGGGTACGTGAATGGATTAGCACTCATAGACTTACGCAAAGCGTTCGACATGGTAGATCACCGTATTCTCATAAGTAAATTAGCTAAATACGGTTGTTCTGATAAATGTCTCACTTGGTTTAGGTCCTATCTTAATGACAGAAAACAATATGTTTCAATGCAAAATAAAAAGTCAAACATCATGAATGTCAACACAGGAGTGGCTCAGGGTTCAATCCTTGGGCCCCTCCTGTTTACAGTCATGATAAACGATCTTCCCACGCATATAAGTAAAGGGAATGTTTATATGTACGCAGATGACACGACAATATCCGTCTATGGAAACAATCCAACAGATATAGAAATCCAGCTTAACAATGTAATGCAAGAAGTAAATGAATGGGTTGACAGAAACAAGTTGATCCCCAATCCAGAGAAGACCAAAGTCATGCTAATAGGCTCAAGGCAAAAATTACATCGATTTTCAAATCTAAAGTTGCATGTTACATTAAAGGGTAAATCTGTTGAATGTGTTGATGAATCTAGGTGTTTAGGTGTAACCATAGACTCTAGCCTTGACTTTAAGTTACATACTGAAAAGGTGTCTTTAAAGGTGAAACAAAAACTAGGTGTAATAAGAAGATTAAAAACATATTTTTCTACTAAACAATTATCTGATATATATTGGGGGTACATTATACCCCATGTTCTTTACTGTTGTAATGTATGGTCGCGCAGAAGTGTCGGGAATTTCAATACCTTAAACAAATTACACAAAAGAGCTGCCTACATAGTATCAAATAAGTCATGGGATATACCGTCCCTTGATGTATTACAGTCACTATGCTGGCCAACTCTTGATAAATTGTTCTGGAAAACAATGTGCTGTTTAATGTATAAATGTGTAAATAGAATAACACCCGGAATCGTTTATGACAGATTTATACTCGTCGACGATGTTTCAAAACGAATAACTCGCAACACAGATAAGAAAATGTTGCGATTGCCAAAATGTAAAACAGAATTTTACAGGAAGTCATTCATTTATTCAGGGAGTGAAATTTGGAATGATCTTCCACTTGAACTTAAAGAAGCACAGAGCCTAGCAGTCTTTAAGAGAGCTCTAAAAGAAAATCTCACATGATAAGGTGTTCTTCTGCATAGTTGATTTTTATCTTGACTTCATTTTCATTTTTTACTTGACTTCATTTTACAATGCTTATAATTATCATTAATTCTAAACTGTTGTTCTATTGTGCAAAATTATATTCAGTTAATGTATTCCTATGTTTTGGTTTAATTTATTTTCATAGTTGATTTTATCATTATCTATTCAGTTTTTGAAATGTTACTTCAATCCATTATCATATAATGTTTAATTTATTTTTCATAGTTGATTTTATCATTATCTATTCAGTTTTTGCCATGTTATTTGACTCCATTATCATACAATGCTTATAATTATCATTAATGAATTGTTGTTCTTTTGTGTAATATTATATTCAGTTAATGTATTCCCATGTTTTTGTTTAACTTATTTTCATAGTTGATTTTATCATTATCTATTATGATTCAGTTTTGTCATGTTACTTGACTCCATTACCATATAATGCCTATAATTATCATTAATGAATTGTTTTTCTTTTGTGTAATCTTATATTCAGTTAATGTATGGCCATGTTTTTGTTTAATTTATTTTGTAGTTGACTTTTATTATTATCTAAACCATGCATATATTGTGTTAAATGTTTAATAATCCGATATTGTACAGTTCTAATTGTAATTTATGTAATTTTTTAATGTGCTGTTTTTATAATCAGGGCTCTGTGGAAGACCAGGTTTATATTTTTGTATACTGAACAGACTACCCTGAATAAAGAAGTGAAATAAAAAAATAAAAAAAAAAAAAAAAAAAACCAAAATTATCTAGAAATATTTATTTCTAAAGACATCTTCAAGTAATTTGATATACTCCAAAGTGTGACACATATTTCGACAATACAGATATCAATAGAAATACATATGGAACTTGAGAAAAGTATTAAGGGATATTGCATAGTGAAAATAAAGTGATAAACAGTTGCTGACGCTTATCAGCAAATGTCGTTATCAAATACTGTATTTAAAGCAAATGAAATACTATATTTATCTATTTTAGGCAGCATCGAAAGATAAGTCATTTACTTTGTTTAAGCTATATAATTAATTTATCTTTTGAATATTGCTCTCAGGATTCGAGTTATCCAAGTGGCCAGGACGTAACCAAATAATCCGGAAAACCGGCGTGACTTACTACATCGATATTGCACATACCAAAAACAGCGTAGCCTTCTGTAAGAATTGGTTTGAAGAAGAGGCATCGAATGAGGCCAAGATGATCCCAGGAGTCATCAAAAAGGTCCTCATTTTCAATCTAGGCGGGGATAGAGACGGTTACACGATCCTACGACCTCTTGCGGTAAGTATTCGTTTAATTTACCTTCATTCTACGTCATTAAAGTTGCAATGTTGTAATTGAGCTAAGGAAATAGCCAACGTTGTCTTCTGTTCATAAATTTTCACCTCACCTTCTATTTCAAGAGAACGTTCTTGGAGAGGTTTCCTATTGCTTTTCCTAATGCGTGATGAAGACAATTTTAGTTTGAAAAGAGAAAATCCAAACACAATCACATATTCAACACCACTATGTAATTAACGTAAATATAAATAAATTAAAAAGAACGAAATAGGGGGAAATATTTTGATGCGAACAGTTCGATGAAGAAAAAAAAGTTAACAAGATTGTTTTTTTTAACTGTGTGTGACGAACAGAAGACACATTCATGTAAATTACATTTATTACATGCACATTTGTTATTGACACCTCCTTCCTGGTTGTTTTCAGTTAAGTATATTTCCTTTCTTTATATCTTTAATGGTTTTCAATGAAGTGATGTTACTTCTATCGGCCATTATTTCTTCTTTCATGCTGAAGAAATTATCCGATCTATTTTCTTCGTCAGGAATACGGATTCGACGCTGTTGTGTTTTCAGTCATGCGAACCGTAGCATCTCAAGAAAATGAAGTGAGAGGTAAATCACGTGATCGTAGCTAAAATTAACACTTCAATTTAAATCCTCATACTTTAAGGCTTTGCCATCTTGGAATTTAAATCAAAAAAAGATCGGGATGGATAAATCCCATCAAAAGTCCGGTGAGTAAAGTCAATGCGGGTCGACCTTTTTATTTTGTTATACGAGCCTTTTTTCAGCACCCCCCCCCCCTTTCAGCAAAAGTCCGGTGTGTAAAGTCAATACGGGTAGACCTTTTGCTTTTGTTACGAGCCGGAGAGTTTGGGAACACGCACGGTATCCCTCAGTTCACGGAGTGGGGGGGGGGGGTTCAAATACACATAAAAGCCCATAAACAATTTTTAATCAAATTTAAGAGACAAATCTTGTTTAGTGCCTCGTTATAAATGATTTCATTCACCTGTTACGAATAATTGTATTTGAATAGTTAGAATACGAATTGCATACATTCCGTGTTGTTAGGTAGACAAGCCATTTAAATAAATAGAATAACATATGGTACCCGAGCTCTAGTTTGTGCTACAGATTTTGGTTTCAATATCACTTTATTTATAATTATAATTATCAACAAAAATTGAAGAACAAAATAGAAAGACCGCAGAAATTAGAGGAAAGCTTAAATCATGCCAAACGAATGACTTTGCAGCGCTGCTACACCATATCATTGTGAATAGAATACCATTGCATGATTTTATTATATAAACTTTTAGTTTAAAATCCTTGTCTATTACTAATTTAGGGTTTTATTCTTAAATTTATTCAGATTACAAAACTATTCAGTTGCTAGATGATCAGCTGATGAAATGCCACCAGCATCTGGCAACCTTCAAGAAGCTCCATGGTGATATTTGCAACTCATTCCAAGATCAACAATGTCATCGTGACGTCATGCAAGCGCCAATCTTTAAAGTAACTCCTTCCGCTACAGAAGCAATTCAATGGGTTTTAGGCTCTCGTATGTGTCTTGATGATAGGGAATCGATGGACATGCCCGATGGTGGAGGATTCTTGCATGAAGCTGACCATCTTCAGGTTTTGGTCACTGGTAGTAATTTCCTTGCCGGATCGGTTATCCATGTTATCGAACCTAACATGTTCGATAAAGTAGAGTACTAAAGTTTATTTTCTTGGAATGTCTTGCCGGGTCAGACGTCTATATTTTAATTGTTTTTTGGTTAAAGGAAAAAAAACGAATCGCGCGATTTAATTTGTAAAAATAAAGTGCTTATTATTTTGTCAATACTGTATAACAAGCTTGGGTTTTCGGTTTCTTGCAATTATTTGTTCAAATTCAAAACAATTTTTTTATAATTTACATATTTTTACTCAGTTTCAGAAACGCATGTATTCAGATTTATTCATGGTACTTCTTTATTTGCTTTTCATTGCAACATACCTGTACTTTTTGTGTGATTTATTTTGGAAGGAAAAACGATGTGGTTATACCCTAAACCCAAATTTTCCAAAGATGTGCTCTAAATGAATGGAAAGCAACAACAACAACAAAAAAACGAAACAATAACAAGTGCCCCTATCAGCTGGTATGACCACTTTTCCGGCCTCTATGTTCTTGCGAGGGGAAGGGGGTGTACAGCAGACAACGAATTCCTCCTTCATTGAATGACAGACAACAAACGTATAACAAAACTACACTGTTGGTCATAATGGTGGAATATTTATTTTTACCCCAGTTTAGGGAAGGATTTAAAAAAATTATTTATTTCTAATAGATATAGATAATGGCATACATTCTCAGATTGTATTGAATATTAATTTGCGAGTGTTTGTTTTGCGTGACTGCTTAATCATAGGTGTGCTACTATGCTAATCAGCTAAGGGACCTACGTCCTTAAGTCATAATTGACAGTAATGAGGAATAATGCCTCACAAAAGGGCACTAATGTATAGCTGATCGACACGATTTTTATCCTGGGGCCTCACAGTAACGAGGCCATTGCTTAGCCCCTGAATCATGACTGTACGCAGTGTTTGCTAGGGTACGCGGCCCCTTCCACAAATCCCCGAAAACGAAGAAAATGCAATAAATTGTCAAAAATTCATTGCATTTTCCCCCGGCCCCCAACAGGAAAAATTTCTCTGTAGGGCCATGCATAATGGTTTAAGGCATGGCCACACAGTTCCCTAGCTGATTAGCATAGTAGCACACCTATGATTAAGCAGTCACGCAAAACAAACACTCGCAAATTAATATTCAATAAAATCTGAGAATGTATGCCATTATCTAGATCTATTAGAAATAAATAATTTTTTAAAATCCTTCCCTAAACTGGGGTAAAAATAAATATTCCACCATTATGACCAACAGTGTAGGTAGAGAGATAGAGAAATTGAGGGAAACCCGTAAAAGATGACCGGACTCCTTATATCATGCCTCCCGCGCGGAAAATAGTTGCACCACACTGAATACTATCTCGCATTACGCTTCATAGTATACAAATATATACTGTTTTGAGAGATTCTAGATGAAATTATGGGCAAGAGTTGACTCCAATAGTACTATTTGAGTCACCGGGGCCCATAGTTTAAACCAGTAACTCGAAAAGAAGGCAGGGTTTATTGTTTTATATCCTGCATCAATTTTCTTTTGGGGGAGCAGTCAATAGCACCTTTTGCAAAATTGTTTTTTTAATTTTTGATCACGTGAAGAGCTCTTGACCAATCAAAAACCAATACGTTGTTGATGCAGTAAATAATGTGGTATACATCCCCACCCACTACACCTTCTATAGGCGCACAGTTTCGGATGAGTACCTATAATGATAGAAAGGTATAAACAAGTTCTGAAACGTATATAGAGCAATTGAATTTTACCTGGCACCATGGATGAATTAGGGTGAGAAAATTAAAATGCCTAATGGAAAAGGGGCAATGTTTGGATTCATGAAGAAAACAAAAACATATTAAAGGTGCTTAGACATTTATCAAATTCTTGTTTTTGTTCTTAAATCAGAAACAGTAAAAGGATCAATGTATGCAATCAGTGGAGGATTTCACTCTGCCATGCGCTATTTATTTTGCTCATTAATCAATATACATCACCCATGTGCGAATATTGTGCTGTATATTTTAGGACGGATAGGTTGCGAAAAGCGTTAAGTTAAAATTCCCCTCATTATGATTGATTTTGCTGACGAATTATGAAAGTTACCGGATAAGCTAATATATTATAGGTTACATTACTTGATTCTTTAACATTAATAGGTAATGTATACTTAAACTCAGATAAATATCAATATGTTAGCGCTCACCTGATCAAAGTAGGCTTTAAAGATAAAGACCAGTTATAGTCATGCGATTGCATTGTGAAAGAAACGTTGTGGAGTCGATCAGAAAAGGTTGATCGTCTAGCATATAAGTATTGGTGTGTACTGCAAGGTTCTGGAATCATCAAAACGATAAGAAATTTGGCCCAGTCTTCGAAAAGTTACAATCACTGTACACAGAAAGATGTATATGGGACTACGCACACGTGCGCGACACGTGCGTTTATCTCTCACATTCCAATAGATAAACTAATTTACCAAATATATCAATTAGTAGGGGGTTTCCCGGCAAATTGTTATCATCATGTATTAGTCAAAACATATTCTTTCACATGATTGGTAATAAGAGCTTCCATTTCATTTTTTGAAATTGGGGCGTTTCCAATACTGGTCTTTACCTTTAAACAAACATTTTACAATCGACCCACCGCACCTGTTATTAAGAGTTCAATTATCTGAAAGTGGAGTGAGGTCGTCGTTAAAATGATAATCAAATATTACGTCAAATATAGATGAAGCAGGGTTATGGAAATAAAGATCAGTTAGTTCCTCTTTTCTCGGCTAGTAAGAGTATGTGACATTAAAGCCGTGCCGGGCGCTCGACTATTTAAGTGCTATGTGCATGACGAAACGAAAAATGCCCAAACCGGTTAATATAGTAAAAAAGTGACATCCCTCAAAATTCCGGTTACCAGGAAAATAACAAAATTTTGCTGCGATACCCATTGGTTTACGTGTTAAAATGTTCTTTGAGCGAGCGCGGACACCATACAGTGCTTTTTGCTAGCGATTCCCAACTGATCGAAAATTTCAGTCGATTTTCCGGCAAAGATAAACGGATAGTTTCTCAGATTTTGCGTGATGTTTTAATCAATCTTCACTCATTTAAAGGAGAAGGTAAGAAATCTTGGTAGTTTTTTTGTGTCAATTTGGTATATAAAAGGGATATCGACTGCTTTAATATTCGAGGACTGGCTGTTTCTATACTGGTTCGCGGGCAAGTTGCATCCGCTCCTATCATGTGATAGGAGCGGATGCAACTTTCGTAGCAGTCGATATCTCTATATAATCTTCGTTTAAACTACTGGAGCTTCGGCTAAATTTGTAGCGACGTTATAAATAATAAAGTGGACTTCAACTGTATTTCCGAGCCTGTTTCGTATTCATTTTGTTTCTGAACTCGTACTCTCTCTCTCTCTAAAAAAGGGTGAATTTTCACTCTATTTTCACTTTCTTGGGAGTGACGTCCGTGATCACTTGCTCAGGAGTGAATATCGATTGATTAAAAAGTGCTCTTTGAGAAGAAAAGATGGAATGCTTTCTCTATTTTCACAGCATTTTCACTCTCCAGAGGAGTGACGTCCGTGATCACTCGATTTTTTTTTTAAATAGATAAACGAACTAATTTATCACGATTTCTCAAACCACAGTATTAATTAAAATTGTACGATAGTACCAGTTACAGGTATTTAACAAAAGTTGTTACGGAACTATTTACCCGGGCACAGGATTCCATTACGTTTTTTAAATGTATAGTGTACAGTACTGAAAATGAGGGAAGTGGATAGAGAGAGAGAGAGAGAGAGAGTATGGGTGACAGAGAGAGAGAGAGAGAAAGAGAGAGAAATAAATAAATAGAGAGATAGAGAGAGAGAGAAAGGGAAAGATAGAAAAAATGGGAAAGAGACAGCATGATAGAGTGAGAGAGAAAGAGTGAGAGAGACGGACAGACAGAGAGAAAGAAGGAGAGAGAGAGAGAGAGAGCGCGCGCGCCTGTTGGAGATCAGACATACGGATAGACAGAAAGAAGAGGGAGAGGGTGGAGAAAGTGATATGGACGAGATGATACTTAAAAAGTAGGATAGATTGTAAGTAAGCCAAATTCTTCGCTTTCTAAGATTACAACTTTTCATTTTATTTACAGTATGGGAGCAGGAAGCATGCAAACAGGGGAAATATATATTGATATATTGATGTCAAGAAACATTGTTTTATAGCTTAATTTATATCTTGACCTTGAGAGGGAGCTATTCAACATAAAGAGTTTATTATTTACAATTTCATAACTTTAGACTCGATTTCAACCGCGACAACGATCACTGAACATTGTAGGATCGTATATGCTTCCAATATGTTCATTTGAACCAAATTCATGACCCCATACCAAAACTTTGTATTACCTTTAATGAATGGTGCCATATATTAAACTGTGAGTGTTTTTCGGGGGTAACTATTGCTCATTGCGTGGTCATTGACTGGTCATTCAAATATAATCGATCTATAATAAGTCGATGGTCAATATGGTAAAACCATGTTAGAACAAACAAAAACCGATATATGTCACACTGTCCCACATGTGAAAGGGGGTGAAGAAGAAAAAATAAAGTAATTTTAGAATTTATCAAAAATAAGAAATTACACAAATGAAAACAGTGGTAATATCTCCTTTTTATGTTATCATACTTGTGTATTTTTTTAACGTATGACCTGATGGAAATTGCTATTTTCATATTGATTAGAGCTCTACTTCATCATCATCATATACAGCCCTGCTGTTTAAGGCTTATTCTGTATGGGGTAAGTTTTAATGATAATATGGCGTGGTGATACAACAGTGATGTTAAACATCCACTCACGTTTTCATTTCCAGTTTAATAATAATAATAATAATAATAATAATAATAATAATAATTATCTTTTAAAGTCCACTCCAAATTTTATTAAACCGAAAATGGAAATTCTTTTTGCCCAATTGATCGTGAGCTCGGCAGCCACTGAGCAGCGCCAGATCGACGTTGCTCTATCCCTTTAATGTTGAACGCCAAACAAGGTAGCCGCAACTCCCGTCTTTTAACGTCATTTTGTATGACGTGGCCGGGGTTCGAACCCACAATCGTGAACTACTGAAGTATTCCCCCAAAATGCAAATCTTTAAACTTTATTATTGATATGTCAATCTAATGACCTAAATAGTTGTTTTTTTCTTGTAAGGTTGAATCAAATTAACAAACTTTAAAATGAGACAGTAAAGGGGTAATGTTCATTAGCTCCAACAGAAAGAGATTGTAGGGTTACAAAGCAAAACATTAATTGTCTTGTCATAAAAGACGTGTCTTTTTAAATATATAAACGATTTGACTTGTTCTTTTTCATTACTTTTATGTTTAATTCATGCAGATCTAAGAGGCAAGATTGAACCACATTTTGTGGTCAAGCAATTTTATAAAATAGGTTAATTTATGTAATACAAAAGTGATAAAGATCACGAGAGGCAACCGTAATAATCATCCCTTTCGTGATTTTAATGGAAATAAAAGTTTCATGATACATATAATCCTAAACCGTTAATTCTTTTACCGTATAATAACAAAATAAAAATAAAATAATCATTAAAACGACATACAAACACACAACTACAGCAAGACAGAACAATATAACAACCCTTGATAGAACTTTAGAATTGGCGTAGTGCCCCACTGGCCTATTTGATATGTCAAATCATTTACAATTACTTACGACAAATATATTGTTTGAAGTGCTTTGAGAATGGTCTGTAGTATTCCATACCGTGACTGGGTAAATATTCACAACTTTAAAATAACAAATTTTACAATAAATTTATTGCATAGTATAATATTTTTACTAAAGCTTATGGCACACAATATATTTTCTTTGATATATTCCTGGAATCAATAAAATAAAATAGAAAATTACTAATTCGTTATGAAAACGTACATATTCATTCAAAATTGGAATCACACTTTCATATAAATAATAAAGCTTTTGAAATGAATCGTTCATGGATAGGCAAAATAGAAGTAAAAGTTCACTCGAATATTTGGCTAAAAATTAGTTGATGTGTCATTATAATGCAATATAATAAATTATTTGTAATCAATTATCCTCAGCTATTACATAATGATATGTGAATCAAAGCGCAATTATATCTAATATAAAAGAAATGAGACAGGAAACTACATGTTTTGTAATACGAACATACAGTAAACTTGTGATATTAGAGTTAATGACCGACTACTAGTAAAACATAAGGAAGATAATCTATTGCATCTGAAATGTCTTGGTAAATCGTACAAATGAGAAAATGTACGATTGTCTTTTATGATCCCACTATAGTGCGAAAATTCAAAGGTATCATTATTTATCTTATTAATTTAGACATGAGAAGATACGTAGTATTCAATTACATTGAAATCACTGTCTGCGCTTCATTACTTACTTTATATTTACATACAGGGGATATAATAATTCTTATAATCCCCGACCAAAAACCCTTAACTCCAACACTCGACCCCACATTATACGTAACGCTAACCCCAATCCAAATTTCCTAACCTTAACCCTAAAACTAACGTCAACCCAATTACAACCCTAAACTTGTAACCTGTAGTCTTTACGATAAAAAAAAAAACGCTGTGAGCAAATTTCCGATTATCATTGTGACTTATCACAATCCATCGTAATAACAGATAATAGCCTGTAAATGAAAATGAAAATTGACACCAGCGACTATTTACTGAAATAAAACCCCGTATACAGTGTATACAGATTGCTTTTCATGGTCATACTGATTAATGATGTGTGTTTCTCTCCTCCTCCTCCTTATCGATTCAGTTACCATGCATATTGCGCGTCGTTTCTTTGTTTCAACAAATTCAACAACATCAGAGGGAAAGATATAGACCAAGATCAAGAAGATCCACTTAATTCTTTCCTTTACAGGTTAAACATTGTCATGAATTTTATCATAAAAATCACGAAATAGTCTTGGAAAATGCAAATTACAAATAAACCACATTGACGCAGTTTGTATAAATCTACCTTTTAAAGGTTATCATGATACAGGTACGTATGGAATATTTCCATGCTAAGCTACACGTTTAAAATACAAGAATATGTCGGTTAAAGTGTGACCTTCTACAATGATATAGAAACATACATTATTTATTGCATTACATATAACAAATAAATTCATATGACATGTTTATCGCTCTCTCTCCCAATCTGTCAGTGTATTTCGTCATGAGTTTGAAATGCGTTGTAAATTTGTTTCATATTAAATTGTGACATCAATAGCATGAGCAATACCATTATTAATTTAAAACATTAAATATGGCATTCTACTAACGAACCAGGTGAGGTTTAATACTGATAATAATAATAAACCTGGATTCATACACCGCCTAATCCGAAAATCGTCTCTGTAAGCGCTTTACAGATGCTATTATACCCCAGGTCAACGGATCCATTCATACACACAATGTGCACGATCTTCATTCCCTGGGGAGTATTCAGACCATAATGGTCACCGTGAGGGCATAACTAAAGTAATTACTATCACAAAAGCTTTCATCATCCTATCAAAAGTACATGGTTACCTTGTCAGAAGAAATTCTTAATGCACTGCAGTCTGTATAGCTTTGACCAATCCAGGTTAAACAGGTATAGGGGCGCCGAATTATGAGCGCCTTAAAGGAAACATTATTCCCATAGATGAATGAGTTATAAACCTAATTAGATACACCATAATAGAAGGGCTCTTCATTCATCATATACGAAAACGAGAGAACCTCGTGACATTTACATCATTTTGTTTGGCCACATACATAAAATCAAAGGAGGTAATGTAAAGATACCACATTCACAAGACCCTTAACACTTAAATCATGCTTGTGCCCACGAGTGCGCTCTTTAGGTGTAAAATATATTGATAACTACAGTATACCGCCTGTTGTCACCTGACCAAAGCCGCATGACATATTGACAACATATAAAATCATTTCTACACGATACATCTCCGATTGTACTGTTAAAGAATAATATTCTTAAATTCTAATAATGTGAACAAGTGGAAGTGACATATCGTAATGAAGCTGATGGAAATTTCGCTTAGTTAAAGCTTATTCCTGACAAGAGAAGCAAAGATACCATCTTTTTTCTTTAGCAGAGATTCTGGTGTTCCCACCTCTGCGACGTGTCCTTCGGAGAGTACAACAATCTGATCTGAATCCAGGATGGTTGATACACGATGCTGTTATACAATTTACAAAAGATACATAAATTAATTGCGTTAACGTATATTGAATAACAAAGTAGACGTTAAAGATTATTTCTTTACATTTCTGCCATTTATTTTTCTTCTTTCTTTTTCTCCCTTTTCTGTATATTTGTTTTCTTCTCCTTCCATCAATTCCCTACTTCTTCTTTTTTTCTTTATCCTTTTCTTTTCCTTTTCATTTTCGTATTCTTCTTATCCTCATCCTCCTTCTTCTACCCCTTCTTCTTTTTCTTCAGCTTCTTCTTCTTCTTCTTCTTCTCCTACTTCATCTCCTCCTCCTCCTCCTCATTATTCTTCTTCTAGTTCTTCTTGTCCTCTCTCCTGCTATTAAGATTTCCTTCTTTGTCACTAAAGGTGAGACATCACCAATTTGGGATCCATTTATTGAGGATGAACATAGACATGTTGTTTTGAATTGTTAATCGATGAATTAAGTATAAAAACAGGTTTAAGAATAAAAGTTTCAAATTAATTCAATTTGATCATCGACGAATATTGCTGAATATGCATGTGCTACAGATCTTGAGTACTTACCGCAATTGTGATGACGGTTTCCTTCTGGAAAGCAGTTGCGACGACTTCCTGTAGAATAGCATCCTATGAACGAATATGGAATAAACATTGAATATTTTTTTACTGTCAAAGCAAAACACAATACCTTTTAATGGACTGAAGAATATGCACTCATAACGTAGGAAATTGTTAAAAGCTCAGCAGTAAAAAAAAAATGCAATGCCTTTTCATTACAAAATAGAAAATGTTTGAAACGCAGGAAATGATTAAGGTTAACAAGAGAATTAACAAATTTGATTAAAAAAGAAAGAATGGAAAGTCATATCGATGGTAATATTAAGAAAACATAAACGTTGACTGCGGGGGAATTAAAACTTCGACAAGCACAAAAAAAATTATACCGTGTGGACATCAATGGAGGCCGTTGCTTCATCCATTATCAGAATGCGACTTTTCTTGAGCATAGCCCGAGCAAGGCAGAAGAGTTGTCTTTCACCCACACTGAAATTATCTCCTCCTTCGTGTACCAGCGAGTCTAGCGATTTGAATTCCCAGTTTAGCAAAAGGTAAAAGAAAAAAGAATAACAAAGAGCGATGTTAGCTTTAGCAATATACTCATATGCAAACTATTACAGACATCATTTCATAGACGTCATGTTTCATTAAATGTGGCTCATAATTTCAAGTCACTTTTGTATACAGAGGAAAATTTGGCTTTTTATTTCATTTGTTGATACATTTTAGAAAAAGATTTAAAGTCAATGCACGCTTCCATCATCTATCACGTTGATCATTGATAATTGTGTAAGAAGAAAATAAACCTACCGAGATTGTTTGGAAGATCTCTCACAAGCTCCTTGAGTTGGGCAACTTCCAATGCTTCCCATATATCAGCATCTGATTGCCTTTCCTCAGGGTCTAGGTTGAATCTTTATTTGTCAGAAAGAAGAATGGTCAAGAGAATAATGGCCGTAAGAATGGATGGGACTACAGAAATTCGTTATTTTGGAGGGGAGATCATTGGAAAAAAAAATTTATTCTGATGAATACCATTGCAGGCCATGGAGTGCACTTGTGGACAATTTTTGGTACTAAGATATCTCAACTGTTCTTGAATTCAGAAACAAATATAAATCAGATTTTCTTAAATAATGAGTAGTTTTATTTGATCTTATTGCCTTTGGTGTGATTTATGTAATCAGTTATGTTGTGTTTTATGTGATTATGCTGTGTTATATGATTTTTAAAAATAAATTTTAAACAAATATTTTTGAAAAAATATAGGATTTGTCTTAACAGGCTACGGCCTTTGTTGATCCTTCGCATCCACCACCCTTCAACCTTGTTACATAGTGCTATGTACACAAATGGTTGTTATATTAATATTGTTAATTTGTACTGATTTGTTTGAATATCTTCTCATGTATTTTTAAGAGATGTGAAATATAATTGAATTGAATTGAATTGATCTGAAAGTGAAGTGAAAGTGAAAACGTCAATGTATATATTGATATATGCATGTTAAACCTGAAACTTGTCTTCAAAGAGAAATGTTATGCTGACTACGAAATTTGATCTGTGAATATATCAACTGACCTAACTGTGCCTCCGAACATGACAGGGTCTTGAGGTATAATGGCAAGACGACTTCGCAAATCGACGAGAGACAGCTTCCCAATATCGATGCCATCGATGTGAATAGATCCTGGATATAAATAAACATCATAAATAACAGATATAAAATTGTTAGGACAAGCATCCTCGAAATACACTCATAGATGTTTTGGTAAATCGTCACAGTCATGATTATTCAATTTACCGTCCTCAACCTGTAGGCTAAACATACAGATAAAGGAACACCTTCAACCCTAAACTTAAAAAAAAGGTTATCTTGATTTGCTCATCACTGATATATTTTGATCTTGGTTCATGGATTTAAAATGTACATTCATGTGGGCATATTCACTCGTTGATCTCAAACGCATGATTTAGGTGAATACAATTGAACACACTATTAATATCTTAAATATGCCTAACGGATGACGTAAATAAAAAATGGAACCCAAACATTTTAGGAAGAACGAGAGCGTCATCTTATGGATCACAATCACATAATTTATATTTGTTTCTATTTTTAACATAAGACTATAGGGAACTTACCTTTAAATGTATCGATGATGCGGAAAAGTGTCAATGTCAGAGAGGACTTCCCGCTGCCTGTTCGGCCACAAATACCAACCTATACAAGTAAGTGGTAAATGCCAATGCTTGTTATATATTATGAGCAAAGAGAATTAGAACCCGTAAATATTGTATAAATTCGCCTGTCAAAAGGAAAGTAACAAGAAAGAATTGTCATAGTCGAATAATCATTTGCTCTACATCAAATAATTGGAACCTGGTTCATCTGCATGTACTTCAAATCATACCAACAAATTACAATTTAAAGCGCTTTATTCTTTTTTTAGAATAACAGGGTGCCAATGCTGCCATTTCCGACAAATTATAATGGGAAGAGAGAAAACCTTTTTTTCTAGTATATTATTTATAACTTTGGTAGTTCTTTAGAGGTCGGACATTTCAAAGTACGGACACTATCTATCAAAATATTGTTTACTCTTTTATAAGTCCGGTTTTCGTAGTGGAGATAAACAAAAAATGGCATTTTTCAATAGTGATTTCGACATTCACCTCATGAATTTGGATATCGTCAATGATATCACGAACCAACGAATTAGTTTTGCTGTGAAGATAAAATTTCATAGAATTCAAGTACGATGGGATGGGTATGGAATAGATTACCTTCATGCCTGGTTTGAAATCAATGCTAACATCCTGAAGGATAGCAGGTAGGGTAGCCGCATACCTAGCATGTACTCGATTGTATAATACATGGCCCATCTCTGGCCAATTACGGCTTGGAGTAACAGATCCTGTTTTAAAATAAATGAATGATAGCGTTTGATTATATACAAAGACTTGATTTCAACAAGCCTACCTATCATGTGTGCTGGTACACTTACACCATCTTTCTCTCTCAAAAACACACTTCATTACAAGCTTCCTCATGGACATGTCAGAAGCTAAGTTTGGAATGAAAAGAACAACATTTTGGTTCAAAGTTTGTGTATCATCAAATCAGATTCAATCAGTATACAAGCTTTCACAAAGTTTATGTCTTTAAAACCGGTAAATATTCAATTTGGATGTACACCCTAGCACAATGTCCGATCTAGAAACATGATGTATAAATACATTTTATGAATGTATTAAACATTACACATTGAACAGCGTTGTAAAATTGTCCGTCAGCATTAGTGGCTGTTTTAGATCAATTGATAATTACATTTGTGGTATGATTACATCTTAAAGGAAGATGACCATACTTGACTACTTGAGTTACCTTGATATTTCTCGTTCTCTACCTTGGTATAGTACTTGATCCTCTCTACAGAATTCATGCCCAACTCGACACTAGTTGAATTACGAACAACCCATGTCAGGGAATATGCAGCCTAAGGAAGAGAATCAAATATCATGTAATCCTGGAAAGCTCATTAAATACTGGTTGTGCATTTTGATGTTGCAAATTTCAGAGATTCCTTATTTACAAATTTTATTGAATTTGATAAATGGTCCTACCCCCCCCCCCCCCCTCTCTCTCTCTCTCTCTCTCTATCTCGGTCTCTCTATTTTTCTTTTACGTTTCTCATTTCCTTTGCTTATGACCATCTCCTTCTTTTTTCAACCGTCTTAATTAAAATTACGTTGCAAAGTCTTAATCACATTGCTCCTTATTCTCTTCCAGCATTACTTCGCGATATTAAGTTTCCAGAAATAGTTAACAAAATGTGAAATTTATATTTACCTTGACTGCATATGTTATTGCCAAACCAACAAGACTAGCGCCAAAAGTAGCTGGATGAAGAGCCGAGGCAGCAAGACTAGTCAGTCCAGCTGCTAGAACAATCAGGGCTCCTATCACATCCTTTGTAAAATAGAGCAAAATAATAATGATAATAATGGTAATAAGACATTGATGTTAAAAGAAAAACGTTTCTAACAAATCATTTAGCTGATTCCGTAATCATTATTAGATAATTTACGTTCATTTTTCTTTAGTGCAGCCTCCTTCAGTACAATCATTAATCATTTATCAAGACCTTCAGAACAATGGAAGCAGGATCAAACATCACAAAGACAATAGTCGGCTTTTAATTCAATCTGAAGTTTTTTTTTAGGGGAAAGTAGAAAAAGAACTCACAAAATACAAATTTGATGTTATATTGTTTGACACACACATCCTTTTTCATTCAGGTGTTATGCACATGGCATTTTTAAATCGTAAATACAGATATATTGGTAAAAGTTTGAATACAAAAATTAATTTATTCTATGTTTCACGAGACTAAATGTTATTTATTAGAAATTGCTCCCTGCCTTCCCGAATGCAGCCAAGTTAATACGAATAGAATCAATTTTGTGTTGGTATAAAGATTATTCTTTCCCTCTCGTATTAGCTTAAATGATTTACGACATTTACCATATACCTTTGTATTTGAGCCACCCATTTCAAGTTCTTATAAAATCATGGCAAATTCCTGTAGAGCAGCTTTGTAGTTAATAACAGGCATTTTATTACCGTCAATAAAAAATCAAATTCAAACGTGTACGTCGGTCATATCCATCGCCACGATAACACAAAGATCAAATGCAGTATGAGCACCATTTTAAAAGTTTGATCTCTGAATGGAACGTGATACATACCAATCGGATCCCCAGCCATCGGTTACTATCTTGAAGAAAGCAGAAAGCCACGTGGTTTCTCTCTATTTTACGGACGATATTCTGCTTGAATCTTTTCTGAAGTCTGTAAAAAAAAAATCGTCTCACATTAGAAGGGAATGACACTATGGGAAAATGAATGAAAAGAGAAGGAAATGGCATATTTATTTTAACACAGTAGACGAGTAAGCATGTTTGTTTTTACACATTCTTTTATATACAATGACATGAGAGTTTCGTATGTATGGTATTGCCTATACTTACTCATCGTAATATATCTGGTGAAACCCTTTGAAAAATCCCTTATCTACAACAAAAAGTCTCTTAATTACCTGTAGGCACGAATAGTAGACAAACCTCCAAGCGACTCAGTAAAATGGGAGAAGACGGGTGAGGTGGAAATACTCACCAACCGTTGCATTTCCCTGTGTTATTCATTTGAAAACAAAACATTCAAAGTTTGATCATTTCTTAATGATAATTACCTATTCACACGTTAGGTCAACATGTTTTAATGTGTACAGTCTACATAGAAAAAACAACAACAACTTAATGATAATGTAGTATTCATATTGTATTCTAATGTAAAATATACATACGATTGTGATATTGAAGCTACTTTTATATTACTACTACTACTACTACTACTACTACTCTACTACTACTACTACTACTACTACTACTACTACTACTACTACTACTACGACTACCACCACCACTACTAGTACAACAGCTACTACGACCACTACCACTACCACCACTACTACTACTGTTACTACTACTACTACTACTACTACATACTAATACTACGTACTACTATCGAAACTGCTACTACTACTAACACTTTTTCCATATAATGCCTCTATCTCTGGTGAAAAGTGAACCCTTTTCATTATGAATATTGTCAAACAACACACATGATCACTATGTACTTATAATACAATCATTCCCCACCGCTGTGACAAAAGAGGTACATGTATCTCATGATCATAACGCTAAATCATTATGTAAAAGTTATTAAAACCCAGCATCAGTTTCAAAACTTGAGTTTATCTGTATATCCTGCCATCGATTGATTTTATTGACCGGGGCCTTTTTGTTTTTTGTTTCAGAATATATTTTATTTTTCATTCAATAAACCAAATTTAACACTATAACTGAGGAAGAAAAAAAGACATTTTGTTACATATAAAATCATTGATTTTGATAACTTAATTAATATACAAAAATACACCAAAAAAGCAGCTATTATATTACAAGTTATAACATTGAATAAAGATGAAATTAAAATGTTCTTCCTGACCCCCTACCCGTTGCACCCTGCCCTGCCCAACATAGCCTCAAATCCCCATCCCCTTCCTACCCCACCCTCCTCATCCATTCTAACTCCCTCCTCCCTCAAAAACTACCTGATTTGCGATGGGGACAAAACAAATATTGCCTTTAGGCTTTTGATATTTAGAGACAGTGAGCGTGAGGGTAAGGGGGCATCTCATGTAGATAATATATACGTAATTACAAATAGTTCTTGTCAACCAATTTGGCGTCTCACTACATCTAGTACCCCCAAATAAATATAGAATCAAAATTAAAAGGAAATCCTACTTTAAAGTAATACATAAAAAAACAAAATCTATCCCAAGCTTTATAAACAAACCTAACTGCTACATGACAACCACTATACATGCCAATTTTCCCACTTACCTTGAGCTATCAATAAAGACTTTCATAATTAGCATGTAAGCTAGGACGATTGGGATCATAGCCACAATGAAATACCAGGAGATGATTGCATTAATTATCACTCCAGCCATGGTCGCCAAGAAGAACTTAAATGTACCCAAGATGAATGGTCCTTGGGTCTACAACAGAGAAGGAAAATTGAAAATGTATTTGTCTCGTGTCATTCGGCAATTTTTCTTTTTCTTTATTTTCTACACTTTTGTACTGCAACGAAATGTATGGATGCATTGTTTGTAAGACGACACAATTACAAGCGTCATGCTTTCACAAATTATCGCCTCTTTCCGCCATGTATTTTGATGTAAACATAAAGTTTATATTTGTTTTTTGTAATAAGGAGGAAAAAAATGTGTTTGATTTTTAATTCTAAATCTGCCAAAAAAAAATCCTAAGATGAAAATAAATTATGTTTTTAGATACTAAAGGCACTGTTTGAAAAAGACAGAAATTCGTTACTCTTGACAATATTTTTTTTAACCTGCTTTAGATGCTGCATATATACCTGATCGAGTTTCTGCATGTCAGAAGCAAAACGGTTCATGATTCGTCCAATCGGGGTCGTGTCAAAAAATCTGCAAGATAATGAAATCATTGGTTAGACTGTTGCTATAACATAAAGAAGGAAGTGTATCACTCTAAACTTTACTGTCTTTGAATCAGAGTTGTACCATAAAATGTGAATACATTTGAAAAAATTATCCGCATGTTTATCGCCACATTGGCAGACAAAATGCACACACTATGTTTTTGAAGTATATTACATGCTGCTGTATAGATTCACATTCAAATTATAGTTGTCATTTCCAGAAGTACTATGTAGGGGGGGTTGTCAATCACCAAACTTTATGACTTGTATAATGGCTGATTTAAATCGCGCATCAGAATTTCGTTCGTCTGTGTGTTCGAAGTTTACTTTTAAATTATATCTTCTAAGGTAAATATGAGGGGTGTGGGAGGAAATCTTATCATCTCCTTTACACGACTCTTTCCCCTCTCCCATCATTTCTCTCCTACTAAAAAAAACACCTTTAGGTTACCATACAATGTGTGTTTTTGTGTGTGCGTATATGTGCGTGTGCATGTACGTGTGTGTGGGGGAAGGGGTGGAGACACAGTAGGCATGCCCCCCCCCCCCCGCCGCTGATCGTATGTGATCATCTTGCAGGTATACCGCTATGACAAAAGGGATGAATTATGGTCAAATGGAATTAGATCTCTCTAACATAAGTACTCACCTCATTGGTGCCCTCAGTACTCGAGTTAGCATTAAATTATGTAGATTCTTTGAGGTTTGGACACACTGAAAGAGTAGAATCATTGTCCATACCATACACAGGACCATATCAGCCGCATTCAGAGCACAGTATACACCGATATATCTCATCAGCAAAGCATTGCTTTCTTCCTGCAAACAAAGGAAACAATTGATGTCGATTTCCCACTGTCTAGATTTTTTTTTAAATCCGATGTGTTTACTTTTTTTGGTAAAGGTTTATCGTTGATTTCTTCCTCCTTTGGTGTCACTTCAATATCTGGTGTCACGGATTTCGTTTGAGAATGTATATATCATAGAAAAAACCTATTATTAGCAACGCACTTTCACTGAAGATAGTACACAGTGTAACGAACTTTTCTTCTCCCATCAATGATGGGAGAATTATCTTTCATCCCGTGATTTAATTTTGACCAATCGTAGCGCAAGATTCTTTGTATGAGAAAAACGATTTCAGATACATACAATTATTATTAAATATTGAAGTCATGGGCTTACTTTAATTTATTTTATAATGTGTAATAATTTGATCGTAGCACATGGATATTCATATATTTATGTGTCAGACTCGACTTGTTCTTTGAGTTTGTGTACATTATTTCCACCATTTTTATCTATCCGTTTGTTTTTTTTTATTTGCATTTTAAAATCTAACCTCAAGTTTTGGTTGCAAAAGGAAATAATAATACCAAAACAAATGATATGTAAGTCCCTAAGAGAAAACAGATTGGGATGTATAGGCCTACTTACAGCTGTTGCATTGCTGGGTAACTTGGCACCAGCCGATGACCAGACAGAAAGCCAGAATTGTGTTCCAGCTTTAGCCACGTTCTGAAGTATGGCAAAGAAGCAGACGAAGAAGCCTGGACATAATCCAAACTGACATAAATAATACCAGTAGTATCGAAAGGATACAGAACCACGATTCCTCTCCTCCGATTTGATCAATTTGCTTGAAGAGTCGTCATTTTGAGGACGTTGATCTAAATGTTAATAATGACAACAATTGATTAATTCAAATCCACACCCCTTCTTCTTTTGGACTTGAAGTACTAGCAAAAAACAGCGAATAATTTCTATCATATCCAGAGTTTGGTGAAAAACCGTATGCCATAACATCTTATTTATGTGATTTTAGGCACAAAAATCATCTAAAACAGTTTAAAAAAATAAATAATACTATTTGTGCACAATGAATTTAATGACTTCCTAAATATGCATTAGTCAGTACTGTGCCAGGAATGGAGTCGTGGTGCAAGTATACGAAACGTCAAGCCTCTTTGTCTAACCCATTTTGATTCTATAAATAGTACGACTATTTCATTGGTGATCTATTTTTACCTTTCTTAATCGTCGATATTTGTTTCTTGAGTACTTCGCGTTCTTCATCTGTTGAACTGCAGTATCCGACTTCTAATTCTGCTTCATCGGCCGCTATGAGAGATAGATTCCAAGACTCTACAAGGGAAGGATCCAATTTACCAATCTCTTGCACTGTTCCTTTCCTCGCTATACATCCGTTTTGGAGAAAGATCACCTGAGGACATCATCACAATCGTTGTATGTGTCATTCTTATATTTTATTCTTTAATCAAAACGATCATAACAATAATATTGCACATATTAAGACCGTTTTCAAGAAAGATCCCCGAAGGACATCGTTACAATCCTTTTGTTTGTCATTCCTATATTCTTTCTTTATATTAATCAAAACGATCATAACAATAATGTTGCAAAAGTTTAGACTAAAGAGAGGTATTTGTTTCGACAAACTAGAAACAAATCGATAACAATGTTTGGACGTAACGTTTGGCTATTTTCACTTATTTAATGTCTAAAAGATTTGATGTCTTTCCGCCTCGTCTACATCCTTTGCGGAAATCATTCACTATATACAGGTCACCATAGTCAGACCTGATAAGAAAGGTTACAGCATGGAGATCCCTCCAAGTAACCCTTGGATCATGAGATCTGGGGGGCGTTTCACAAAGCCTTTTTGCAATGACAAATGACAAACATCAGTGATAAATCTGCTGATAGCCAATCAGAAGCATGGATTTCAGTAGCTTATAACAAAAACTGTCGTTTGTTATTGATGACAAGTTTTATGAAACGCCCCCCCCCCCCAGTTGTAACCGTTGGATCATGAAATCAGTTGTAACCCTCTGTGCGGATGCATATACATAGTGGTTCATCCACGTCGCATCGTTATTATGTCGATTTGGTCCGATGTATAGTCCAAAGATTCATACCTCTAACACGAAACCTAAACCTTATTTTAACTGTCACTTTAACCCTAAATGTTAAGTGGGACATGTGACTTCGGACAGCAAGCAAAAACAACCCCTCCCCCTCCTAAAAAATGAAGAATTGAACCTGCACAATCTAAAGACCAAAATAAAATGTTAAACCACCATATAAAAAGGTAAAGTTGTTCTTTTCGAAATTTCAGAGTAGCACCTTTTACACGCTACAGATAGTGCTGGATCCAGCATGTTCAAAGTGTTAATATATCATTTTGAAAAAGCGATCACTTCTTGGCCCTTTTAATTTGTGATTTAACATTTGAGTTTTTAGAGTATATGGAAATATCACACGTGCAACCTAATCGGTCGTAATATTAACGGACTGGAAGACCAGTGGCGGGGACGTAAGACCCGTTGATTATCCCCATTACTGAAGAAATTCTGGAAAACGCCCATGCCCCCTTAAAACACAACCATTAGTACACTAAAGAATAAATATGTACGTTTCAACTTTAGAACCAAACAGAACCTGGAAAATATGATATTTTGTATGTCAGATTTTTTTATTTTATACCCCTCATTTTTTTTTTTTTTTTTGCATTGCGATTGTTCAGAGCACGAAAAGGAAATAATTTCATTATAAATTTGAGAGGCGTGAGAAAATTTACTAGTTGACATAGTATAGTAAATTCCGGAATCCACTTTTTCCGCCGATCACCGATATTTCTGCGTTCGATATCTAAATTTCTTCAATTTTTTGGAGTGCAACGAGCGCGCAAGCTAAATCCCCCGCCTTAAGTTTCTTCAGCCGGTATATTGTGCATAGCCATCGGCAGAGTTCCCGCACGGCGTGCGCGTAGGCTATAGTAGTCATAGTTCGACAAAATGGCTGCTTCCAGTAGTGACCGTGGTAAAATGGCTGCCAACTATCCCCGTTTTTACCTGTTAGATGTGGAATAAAAAATTTAACGAACGATGTGACAGCGAAAACACGAAGAAACTGATCAGGTTGGGACTTTCTGTGTTTCGGGATTTTTGTAAGGAAATAAAAGCCGATTTTGATGATGATCTTGTGGATATCGAAGCCCTAGACCTCCTTCTCTCGCAGTTCTACGATAGAGCTCGGAATCAGAATGGTGAATAATACAGCAAGAAAACAATGCAGGCTTTTCGATTTAGCCTTCAAAGGCATTTCTTGGCGTCAAGAAATGTGGACATTACCAAAGAGGAGTCGTTTTCGAGAAGTGGGAAAACGTTCAAATTTCTGTGAAAAATTTAAAAGCAACAAGAAAAGCTGCTGTGAAACACCACCCTGTCATTCCGAAGGATGACACGACGATGATTCTGCAAAGTCTATATTCATTCTCTGCCGATGGTCTCCAAAAGAAGGTTTTCCTTGACACCATGCTGTATTTTGCTAACAGAGGTATGGAGAATTTAGGGAACATGACGCCAGGAGATTTAGTCCTCCATGAAGCCGAAAGAAATAACGGTGAGTACTTTACACTCTGCGATATGCATGCCAAAAAATTATGCAGATGATGATGATGATGAGAGCCAGGCAGGACAGATGTATTCCTTGCCGGGAAATTCCCTTTTCTCTGTAACCAGCCTCAAAGTGTATCTGTCCAAAGTGAATAATGACTGAATGGCTGTGGCAGAGGCCGAAATCAAAAGCAAAAGAAACTGATGCTTCGTGGTATGCAAATGCACCGCTTGGAACGATTACCGTGGGCTCAATGTTGAAAAAAATCTGCCAAGAAGCAAGCTGCAAAATGTACACAAATCACTCTTTGTGAGCTACTAGTATCTCTCTTCTGGACGAGGCAGGATATCCATCCCGAGACATAATGACGGTGTCTGGCTAAAGAGCCGAAAGTTATATTAAGAACTACGCATGTACAAGTGAAGCCAAGAAAAAGATGATGTCAGAAATGTACTCCACAAGCCCGAAGTCCAGTGGCAGTGCAAATGTTGAGGAACAACCATCTACATCTAAGACAACTGTCACTGAGGACATGATTGCTGAGCCTGAGACTAAAACATGCCATCATTAAATGATAGTCAGCTGGGGCGAGTTTTCGATCAAATACCCGATCAATTTCCATTCAATCCACAAGGGCAGCCCACCACAACGGTCACTACTGGGAGCACCACTACCAGAGCCTCCTACACGATGAACGTCATTAAAATCGACGGCCAGAATATCACTTTCATGGCTGTACGGTCAATATTTTCAACAAGTAAAACAAGGAAAAGCCATCCATGTAAATACGTTCATGTTTCTGCTTTGACTTTGAGACTTTATATTGGATTGTTTGACGCTGTTACTTGGAAGTTCTGACAATTAAAAACGTGTTTTTGTAAAATTCATTTGACTTGAATTTTGATTTTTCTGGAACTAAGGAGAAGGAATTTTAATCTGGTAAGTCATTCACCTCTTCTTCCCTTTTGATTTGATTTGATTTGATTTGATTCGGTTTATTGAAATAAAAAAACATGCAGCTGGGAAGCTGAAATTATTCAATTTACAAAGTCAATACACCACAATAAACGATCAAAATATGAATGACTAAAATGTACGACTATAAATCATGCATAATGAAACAAAATGCGAATCAAATATTACATCAAAATCTAAATATATTACAAACATTAAATCGAAATCTAAATATATTACAAATATTACGTTAAAATTTAAAATATATTACAAATATTAAAAACATTAAAAACCTTAAAAAACATTAAAAGAGAGAGAGAGAAAAAAAAAAGAGAAAGAGAAAGACGGAACTAGAAAGAGGAATAGAAGGAAGAAGAAAAAAGAAAGAAAAGTTGATCAGGGAAAATACGAAAGATTGGAGGAGAGGGGTAGAGAGGGACAGAGTAGAACAAGTAAAATAGAAAAAGAGAAGAATCTCTGCCAAGTGCACCTCAAGTTGAAATATGATTTAAAAAGTAAAAATAACAGATTTAAAAAAGATTAAAAAAAAAGAAATGTTTGACAAAATAAAATATCAACGTCATTTAAACAAATTCGTTAAAGTCAAAAGAGTAAAGTTATGCCAATCCCGCAACACATAAAAGTTCAATGCAAAAAAATTGTATCTCAAAAGGATTATAATTATGTAGATTAAAAAAAAAATTAAAAAAAGAAATAAAAAAAGAGAAGTCATATTCACTGTTACTATCAAAGCATCAAAGTACATGTAAGAAAAAGAATGAAAAAAGAAGAAGAAAGAAAAGAAAATTATGTATTGTGTGAAGAAAGAAGAAAGGAAAAAAAAAGAGGGAAAAGGTGATAATAGCTGAGGAAAGAGATAATAAAAGAGAAAGAAGAAAAGAAAAAGATGAGAACCCAAGAGAAGAGGAAGGAGAAGGGGTTTCACACAAAGCATGGGTAACATGAGAAAGCGCGGAGTGTAACAACCTAAAAGTACAAGGATAATATTATCAAAAAGATATTGCACGAGGGTAAAGTAATATGAGTATATTACACTGAAGAACAATAAAATCAAAGTTATAAGAGGAAAGATGCAATATGTCAATAACGTATTAAAGTGACTCGGTAACATTGTTGAAGGTTGATGAAAAAAATTGCTTAATTTTGGTATAAAATGCTACTTACTATATTCCTTCTACTATACTAACCCTCTGACATGCAAAAAATCCTGAACAAATTCTCAAACCACAAAGATATCTATGGTTTTCTTTGAAGGCGTCGATGTGAAGCACCCTCTAACAGTGATTAACAGTAAATTCTCCCAACCATTTTTGAATTTTCCCAACCGTTTTTCCATGATAAAAATACATAAAACAGACTATAAAAATCTGTCAACACTTAACTGTCTGGAATGGAATGTAGAGCCATTTTATTGCTTTGTGACGATTTACATTCACCTAAAATGTAATTGAATTGTTGTCTTGATGCTGAACAGGCTTTGACAAGTAGCAGCATAGAAATGGAATAATATAGAGTCTAGGTCTAGTTGGGAGAATTAAGGAATCAATCAGATCAGTTTTTCCCAATTTGTAACATGAATAATGATCCGTTTTCACTAAAATTTTCAGATTATCTTTAATTGTACATCTAGCATTGAAGTCACTACCTTAGCACCACTATCTCTCATCTGAACAACGTTACAATAGGCGATAAACTTGCATGTACACGCATAGTGATACACAGTAAAACTATTAGCTTATAAGGGGAAGAAAGAAGAAAAAAAGAAATGAAAATTGTGATGACACTACTGACATTTCAAGGAATAAAGAAATCATGCATCTTATAAATGATAGAGAGGAAACAGATACGAATTGAAGAAGAGAGGGGGAGAGGGAAGACAAGAAAAAAGGGATTATAAAATAGTGAAAAATAAGATCAAAGAACAGGGAATATCCATGATGAATAGATTTGCAAATTAATGAAACGGCATAAATAGTAACTTTCCCGAGGCAGATTTTTATCAAATTTACCTCAAGGGAAAGTTAATGAAATATATCCTTGAAATGTCAGTAGTGTCATCACAATTTTCATTTCTTTTTTTTTCTTCTTTCTTCCCCCTTATAAGCTAATAGTTTTACTGTGTATCACTATGCGTGTACATTTTTGTTTAATTTTTGTTTAATTTAGGCCTATCAGTATGCTGCTGAACGCTCACAGTACATGTTCTTTGTAATAGTGATATGCTAATGTCTCATGAGGGATATAAAGCAGATATGTAATGTCTTTGTTGGGTCTAGCATACTATGAGCATTCAGAAGCATAAATATAGTAACTTTCCCTTGAGGTAAATTTAATAAAAATTTGCCTTAGGGAAAGTTACTATTTATGCCGTTGCATTAGCTCATAATTTTTGCTGGACCCTCGAAAGGTATTGTAGGACTATATTTGTATATTAGTAAACTAGCACCCAATTGACTGCTTTATAGAGTCCCAAATCCACCACTGACACCCTCACCTGATCAGCATGCTCCAAGTATTGGACCTGATGTGTGACAAGCACGACAGTTCTTCTTTCCTCGATCAAGAAATCAAGAATACCTTTGAAGAACATGTGACTACCAACGTGCACATCAAGGGCTGATAGTGGATCGTCCTGAGAGAGAGAGAGAGAGAGAGAGAGAGAGATGGATGAAGGTTCCTAGTTTGATGGATCAAAGCGAGCGTTCCTAAAAGATACAAATTATTTTGCGGTAAATCTATTCTGGATACCCCATTGAGCTTCAGGATGCTTTCTTTTTGGGCAACACATTTTATACCCAATTTACCCCTCCTCCCCCCTTCCGCAAACTCATATCTGACTATTATCATTAGATCAAGTCATAGATATTGCGATAGAGCACAACTTCTACCTACAGGTCTTAAACTTGACTGCACCACGATTGATCTATTAAAGTTTTTTTAATAATAAATATGCATGATTACTTCCGTGATAAATTTGATGATTACTTACCAAAAGGACGACATCATTTGAGCTATACATGGCCCTGGCTACACTGATGCGTTGCTTCTGACCTCCGCTCATGTTGATACCCTTCTCACCTATCTCCGTTTGGTCTCCCATAGGGAGGATATCAATGTCAGGCTGTAAACAACATGCTTCCAATATTGTTTGATATCTGCGATGGAGGAGGGGGTGGGTAATGAGATACAATATTTAGAATTCAAGATTAATATGTAAACTAAACGAGGTATTGTGTGCTTAACAAGCTGGAACGAATTCAAAAGAGATAACTGGCATGATAATATTTTTTTCAGTTTATCCATTGTCTTCAATTTCATTTAATAAGGCAATTATTATTTTCAGTTCTTTCATCTCTTTTCGCTCTCAAACCAATTTTGTTTAAGGAGGTCATCACATACTCTGCTTCCTTCTTCATTTTTTTTTGGTCCAATCTAAAGCTGAACCTACAATTTTTGTGTTGAAACATTTTTGTTATAGAGAGAGGGGGAGGCATGCAAGAAGAATTAAGTGGATACCTTTTCTGGCTAAAGGGGTTTCCGAATAAGATATTATCCTTCAGGCTAGCGTTGATCAGCCACGCTGTCTGTGCTGCATACGCAACTCCGATCTTTTTGCTTGAAAGATCAACCAAACAAACGAGAAAACAAATTTTATTTCAAATAAAGTCACAAAGAAAAAATCTTTTTGTAGATGATTTACTAGTACATTCTAACACTCATGATAACCCCCAGATCTCTTAATACCGGGATAATGAGTTACATTTTCGTATGTGATGGATACAGCAGATAATAAGTGTACCCTTAATTTTAAGAAAACTAACTAAATGATTTTTGGATACACGTT